>NC_064285.1:49473084-49549638 GCF_019186545.1 Solanum stenotomum | reverse complement strand
TTATCTAAGGTAATCTTGGGGAACACTTAAGTGTGCTTGAAGAGGTTGTATGGGCGGTCACTTCTTGTCTCACTCAAGTGTGTCTTAAGATTATATTAGGTAGAGGTCCTATGGTAATGAAATGACATGTGTTCTTTTAAAGTTAAGCATGGGTTGTATATGGACATATGTTGAGTATATGTATGGTTGGCTATGGTCTTATATGTTAATGTTGACTTGTATTATGTCTCTTATACTTATAAAGGAAAGGTTTTATCAAATGATATGAAAGCATTTACTTCCTTGAAAATGTCCTTTTTGGCATGTTTTTGCATGGTCTTCATACTTAGTACTTAATTGTGCTAACCCCTTTCTTTCCCGTTTTGACTAAAGTATAGGGATTTGGAGATGGTGACATGTCATGGCTACTTGATAGATTTCTAAGTGTTGAAGATGAAGACTTGGTGAGTCCTCATAAATTCGAGGACAATACCCTACATGTCCTTTTTTTTTGTCTTTTTAGTATTGTTTAAGTTGTATATGGGATTGGTCCCGAATTTTGTACTCTAAAGTATTAAATGGTTTTGAGACATCATGTATAAAGTCTAGAAAGTCTTCCTCTTGCTATTGTTTCATTTTTATGAAATGTTTTCTTGGTAAAGAAAATTTTTAATTCCTTATGGTTTTAGTGTCTATGTGATGAATGAATTGCTAAGAGGCTTGTATTAGACCTCTTCGAGGTCGAGTACGCCGGTTACGACTAGGGGGTGATCCCGGGTCGTGACAAGGGAACATTCTTCCTCGAATGAGATTACTCTTACTAGGCTAAGGGTGTAACATCTAATATTTAGCTCAAACACCCAATAAGTAATGCATTTACAACATGCCAACTTATAAATTAAAGGGTACTAAGAATAGAATTAGTACCTTAGTCTGGAACTTCTTCGGATTCGAAGATATTTGGGTATCTCTTCTTCCTATCCTCCTCAGCTTCCCAAGTAGCTTCCCCAATAAATTGGTTCCTCCAAAGGACATTGACTGATGCTACTTCATTTGTTATCAACTTGTGAACTTGGCGATCTAGAATCTGAACAGGAGTATCCTCATAAGACAAGCTATCTTTGATACCAACATCTTCAGTTGGTATGATAAGTGAAGGATCTCCCATGCACTTCTTCAACATGGAAATGTGAAATATCGGATGAACCGCTGCTAATTCTTGTGATAGCTCTAACTCAGAAGCTACCTTTCCAATCCTTTTTGATATTCGGTAAGGACTAATACACCAAGGGATAATTTTCCCCTTCTTATCAAATCTCATAACACCCTTCATGGGTGAAACTTTCAAGTATACCCAATCATCTACTTCAAACTTTAGGACTCTTCTCCTAACATCAGTGTAGGATTTCTGACGACTCTGGGTTGTTTTCAATAACTCTTGAATACCTTTCACCTTCTTCATAGCTTGATGGACTAAGTCTAGTCCTATCAACCCAGCTTCACCAACTTTAAACCATCCAATGGGTGATCTGCATCTTCTCCCATAAAGAGCTTCTATGGAGCCATTTGAATGCTAACATGGTAACTATTGTTGTAGGCAAACTCAATTAGAGGTAGGTGATTATCCCAAATACCCTTGAAATCAATCACACAATCTACCTTGATACCTAAAAACACCATCTCCCCCTTGTTCAAAAGCTATCACTTTTTGCTTATGAACACTTGCTTTTAATTCAAGCAATATATGATGTTGGTCTTTCTTTTTTTTCAGTTCTGACACTAATGATAATTCAGCCCCATTCATCACCACTATTCCTCCTTCTGTAAAATCCATTAGTAGAACTCCTAGTCATGCAAGTCTATGCACCTCTTTTCCTAACTCTTTCTTATCTTCCTGAAAATGGGTGGTACTACCTATAGATAATCTACATCAAGGCATCATCAACAATATTAGCCTTACCTAGGTGATAAAGAATACTCATGTCATAATCCTTGAGTAACTCTAAACACCTCCGTTGTCTGAAATTAAGCACTTTCTGACTAAACACATACTAAAGACTCATCTGATCAGTGAATACATCAACATGAACACCATACAAATAATGACGCCATATTTTCAAAGCAAATACGATGGAAGCCAACTCTAAGTAATGGGTAGGGTAATTCTTCTCATGAACTTTCAATTGTCTGGAGGCATAAGCTATAATCTTACCATTCTACAGTTATACGCAACCCAAACCAACTATAGATGTAATACAATACACCACAAAACCTTGAGTACATTCTGGTAAGGTCAAAACTAGGGCAGTAGTCAACCGCTTTTTCAATTCCTGAAATCTTTTCTCACAAGCTTCAGACTAATGAAACTTCATTGTCTTCTGAGTTAACTTTGTCAAAGGGGATAAAATAGATGAGAACCCCTCTACGAACCATTTATAATAACCAGCCAAACCAAAGAAACTCCCTATATCAGTTGGAGATATGGATCTAGGCCAATTCTGCACTGCCTCAATTTTTTTGAGTATCAACTACAATTCCCTCTCCAGACACAACGTGTCCTGAGAATGCCATAGATTTAAGCAAAAACTCACACTTAGAGAACTTGGCATACAACTCTATATCCTTTAGAGTTTGCAGAAATATTATGAGATGACTAACATGATCTATTTCATTCCTTGAATAGATTAGTATGTCATCATTGTAGACGATAACAAATATATCTAAAGAAGGTTTGAATACTCTATTCATAAGGTCCATGAAGACCGTAGGTGCATTGGTCAAACCAAAGGACATGACCAAAAACTCATAATGACCATAACGGGTTCTGAAAGTTGTCTTTGGAATATCACATTCCGTTACTCTCAACTGATGATAGCCTAATCTGAGGTCTATCTTGGAGAAACAAGTAGCACCCCAAAGGTAGGAAGAGGATACTTATTCTTGATGGTAACCTTGTTCAACTGACGGTAATCTATACACATCCTAAGGGAACCATCTTTGTTTCTCACAAATAAGACCGGAGCTGTTACGCAACGAGCAAGCCCCGAGACGCGGACACGGGACCTAGGACCACAAGTGATCCCAAGCTAACTCTGTTGGCATGATCATGAGCATACTAAAGATAATAAACTGATACAGAAGCTAAATCATAAATAAAATGAAAAAGATAGGGAATACCCATATACTATAACTGAGATAAATGAAAACTGATGAGTTTAATAGAAAGAAGATATTAACTCAATACTAAGTTGAATCTAACTATGTCTGAAATAAGCCTCTAAACTGACTAGAAATGTTGGGACATGCCCCAACTAGGTCTAGAAAAAATTGAAACTAAAGACTAAAAGCAATAAAGATAAACATGTCACTAATCCTCGAAGAATGAGGAATCACCACTGATGCTGCTGAATTGTTCATCGGGAATCAATCTAAGCGTGATCTGGATGCTGAGAACCTGAACCTACATCACGAGAAGATGTAGCGCACTTATGCATCAGTACTTGAGAGGTACTGAGCATGCAAGATAGAGTAAAGATGAAATAACATATAACTGAACAAAGCAATAAAGCAATGAAATAATCTGAACATATATAGATACTGAAAATACTAAATACTGAGCTAACTGATGCAATGACCAAATTTATAACATGCTGAGACTGAATATTTACTGTACTGAAATATGGTCAATGCAATAGAGTCTGACTGAACTATGGGAGCTACTAATATCCGACATAAAACCACATGAGCTAAACGTGTAGTCTGATGTATACGCCCAATCGAGAGGACCCAATATACCCTGCCGGAGGTATAGAGGCATGTTGATGTGATCACTAAACTGATGTCCCCACAGAGGGGTCTTACACCTACGTGGCTCGTAGTTCTGGGACTATATGGGTACGCTGAACCCTAGTCCAACTCGGTATTATGCTACTCCCAATAGATTAAGTGATTAACACATTATGACTGAATTTCTATAAGTTATTGGATAGCTCGAACTGAACATGCAAACTGAGAATACAACAATTAATCTGATAATGATGCATTAATAACTGAGGCATGTATAACTGAATAACTAAGATATCTGACCTAGCATGTGTAATTCAAGAACTAAAGAATTACATAGTTGGGGTTCTGAAATTCATGCGAGAAATGATGTTATAACTTGATAATCTCATTTGGAACATGTTAATAACTAATTCATGATGATCTGTTGTAATTCTAGAAACCCTAGGTCTGTTCATAATCATGGAATCGAGAATCTAACTGAATTCTAGGGACCTAATAGGCGAAAGGAACCCACTAGTGAAATCCCACATACATGGTGACAAATTCCACGGAGAAATCTTTCGATTTCGGGGCTGGAATTGATGGAACCTTGCTGCATTCTTGAACTAGGGTTCTTGACCTTTTTCTCCTCTCTTACTTCTAATTTTCTATGTTTTTGATTAATCATTTGACTTGGATAAGTTCTAGTAATGTTTCTAGGCTTAAACTGGCTAAAACCTCATGATTTAAGGTCTAAACGACGTATCTTAGGGTTAAACGAAATAGGAAAAGACCAAAAGACCCCTCACTTAACTATTGTCGGATTGACCGACGGACGAGACTGACGGTCCCTAGGTCAGTCGACGGTCCGTCGATTGGAGTCGTCGGTCGAGTCTGCCTGACTGGGCTTCACTGAAATGAGCATAACTTTTTACTCAAATGTTGGATTTTAGCAAACTTGGTGGCGTTGGAAAGAGGATTCAATTATCTATCATATCATAGGTAATGGGACTCATAATTCCTTTTGTGCTAAAAGTTATGACCATCTGAAGTTTACCCAATCACAATTTTCATCTAACTGGCTGCTACCCTTACCTACGGTCAGACCTACGGACCATGCATCGAATGACGGTCTGTGCTGGTCAACCGTCAATCGGGACTGAAGCTGGGCTTTAGGGACATCGATCCATGAACAAGAACCACGGTCCGTGACCTGACCTACGGACCATAGGTCCAGCCGTGGGTCAACACTTAGCCGAATTTATGGCTGAGTTCTGGGGGAGTTTGCTGACACGAACCACGGACCTGCAGGACGGACCGTGGGTCCTCCTACGGTCTGTGGATGTTGCCGAGAGTGCCACCTGAAACACCAAAAATCTGTAAACTAGTCTATTTTTGGATACGGGGTGTTACATTATCTCCCCCTTGGGACCATTCGTCCTCGAATAAAGACTAAACTAGTTGAAATGGAGGGAGGGGTCTGCAATCCCTACCACTAAACACTGAGAACTGAATTTCTGACTGAACTGAGTTCCAAGGACATGCAAATACGCTGAAAATGCATGTACAAACTGAAGGAACGTGATTCTAAGACTGAATTTATGCATGAATGACTGAAAAACTGATGAGGAACTATTACCTCAAGCTGGAATGGAATTGGAAGGAAAGAGGTGAAGATACTTGGACTTCATGGCTGCTTCTGCTCCCTCTACGGACTGACTCCTACACAAAACCTTGACTGAAGCTACTTCTTTATTTGTCAACCTTCTAACTTGACGATCGAGAATCTCAACAAGTACATCCTCATATAAGAGACTATCTTTCACGGCCACACTCTCTAATGGCACTATAGATGCTGGATCACCCACACACTTCTTCAAAAGAGAAATGTGAAAGACTAGATGCACTGCTGCTAAGTCCGCTGTCAACTCTAACTCATAAGGCACTTTACCAATCCTTTTCAAGATCCGGTAAGGGCCTACATATCTTGGACTGAGCTTCCCTTTCTTGCCAAATCTCATCACCCCCTTCATGGGTGACACTTTCAGGAAAACCCAATCATCAACTTGGAACTCTAGTTCCCTTCTTCTCACATCTGCATAAGACTTCTAGCGACTCTGGGCAGTCTTCAGTCTATCTCTAATGAGTTGCACTTTCTCCATAGCATCAAAGACCGAAACTGGTCCTATCAAGGCTGCTTCACCTACTTCAAACCAGCCAACTAGAGATCTACATCTACGGCCATATAATGCCTCATAAGGGGCCATCTGAATGCTGGAATGGTAACTATTGTTGTAGGTGAACTCAATAAGAGGAAGGTGATCATCCCAACTACCCTTAAAGTCGATCACACAAGCTCTCGACATGTCCTCTAAGTTCTGAATGGTACGCTCTGCCTGACATTTGTCTTGGGATGAAATGTTATGCTAAGATTAACCTGAGTACCAAGACCTTTCTGAAATGAGAGGTAAACTGAGGACCTCTATCTGAGATGATAGATAAAGGAACCCCATGCAACCTCACAATCTCATTAATTTAAAGCTTGGCGTAATCCTCCGCCGAATCTGTAGTCTTGACCGCCAAAAAGCGAGAAGACTTTGTAACCCTATCAACAATCACCCAAATGGAGTCATACTGTCTGCGAGTACGAGGTAAACCTGTGATGAAGTCCATGTGATCACTTCCCACTTCCAAGTAGGAATGTTAATCTCTTCAGTCATACCTCATGGTTTATGATGTTCTACTTTGACTTGTTGGCAATTGGGGCACTTAGCCACAAAATCTGCTATATCTCTTTTCATACCATTCCACCAATAGACTTCCCGCAGATCGTGATACATCTTAGTGGCACCTGGATGAATAGAATATCTGGAATTGTGGGCTTCTGCGAGAATATGTTGTCTCAATTCACCCACATCAGGAACACACAATCTACCTTGATAGCGAAGTACACCATCTCCCCCTTGGGAGAAAACCTCCACTCTCTGATTGTGGATTGCACCCATAAGTTCAAGAAAGATGGGATCACTTTCTTGCTTTTCCTTAACCTCTACTACCAAAGAAGATTCTGGCCCATTCTGAACCGTTACACCACCATCTGAAATGCTCATAAGACGAACTCCTAGGCGAGCAAGTTTGTGAACATCATTTGCTAGCTCTTTTCTTTCTTCCTCAACATGTGCTACACTACTCATAGATAATCTGCTAAGAGCATCTGCTACTACATTCACCTTACCCGGATGGTAATGCACGCTCATATCATAATCTTTGAGAAACTCAAGCCACCTTCTCTGGTGAAGATTCAACTCTTTCTGGGTGAGTACATACTGGAGGCTCTTATGGTCTGTGAACATATCTACAAGAACACCATACAAGTAGTGTCTCCAAATCTTGAGTGCAAACACCACTTCTGCAAGCTCGAGGTCATGAGTCGGATAATTCTTCTCATGCACCTTAAGTTGTCTCGAAGCATAAGATATAACCTTACCTCGCTGCATCAACACACAACCTAGGCCGACTCTAGATGCATCACAATAGATCACATAACCATCTGAACCCTATGGTAGAGTCAAGACAGGAGTTGTAGTCAACCTAGTTTTCAATTCTGTGAAGCTTTTCTCACAATCATTGACCATCGAAACTTGACCATCTTCTGAGTCAACCTAGTCAATGGTGAGGCCATGGATGAAAATCCTTCCACAAACCATCTATAATAGCCCGCTAAACCCAAAATACGTCTAATATTTGTAGCAGAGGTAGGTCTGGGCCATTGTTTCACTGCTTCTATCTTCTGGGAATCTACTCGAATTCCTTCACTAGACACAATATGCCCAAGGAAGGCAACTGATTGTAACCAAAACTCGTACTTGTTAAATTTTGCAAATAACTGGCGATCTTTGAGAGTTTGCAGAACAACTCTCAAATGACTCGCATGTTCTTCCTCATTCCTAGAGTAAATGAGGATATCATCAATAAAGACGATGACGAACAAGTCTAAATACTGCTTGAACACTTTGTTCATCAAATCCATGAAAGTTGCGGGACCATTGGTTAGTCCAAATGACATAACTACAAATTTGTAATGACCATACCAAGTTCTGAAGGCTATCTTCGGAATGTCACTATCTCTGACTCTAAGCTCATGATAACCTGATCTGAGGTCTATCTTTGAGAAATGACTAGCACCCTGAAGTTGGTCAAACAAGTCATCAATCCTGGGATAGGATACTTATTCTTGATTGTGACTTTGTTCAACTGCCTATAGTCAATGCACATCCTGAGAGAACCATATTTCTACTTTACGAACAACACTGGTGCACCCCATGGCGAAATACTAGGTCTGATGAAACCCTTATCTAGAAAGTCTTTCAACTACTATTTCAATTCCTTAAGCTCGGCTGGAGCCATTCTGTAAGAAGGAATAGAGATAGGCTGGGTATCTGGAAGGAGATCAATTCCAAAGTCGATTTTCCTATCGGGAGGGACTCCGGGAAGATCTTCTGGAAATACTTCTGGAAACTCATTAACCACAGGAACTAACTCAATAGTTGGGGATTCGGAACTAGAATCCTTAAGCCAAACTAGATGATAGCGATAACCCTTAGAGATCATCTTTCTGGCCTTAAGGTAAGAAATGAATCGACTCATAGTCGCTAAGCTACTACCCTTCCATTCTAGGATTGGTTCGTCTAGAAACTGAAAACGAACAATCCTAGTTCTACAATCGACTGAGGCATAACAGGAATGTAACCAATCCATGCCTAGAATGACATCGAAGTCTACCATTTCTAACTCTACAAGATCTGCTGAGGTGACTTTCTGAGAGACTATGACAGGGCAATTTCTGTATACCCGTCTAGCTATAACTGGGTCACCGACTAAAGTAGAGACTAAGAAGGGTTCTGAGAGAGTTTCTGGACTGACATCTAAGATGACTGTTATATAGGGAGTCATAAAAGATAAAGTAGCCCCTGAATCTTTCCACTGAGTGTACCATATGTGAGCCACATCCTTAAGCTAGTAGGATGTTAACTCAACCCTACCATCATCAGTCACTTGCATCACTCCAAAGATTTTCTTAACCTCATTAATGAAATTTTGTGGGTCTTCACCAACTTGTGACCCTAAAACTCAGGCGAATTCATCCTTTAAAAAAATCTTGAACTCTAGTTGTCATTGATCCACCATTTCTATTAGTAGGAACTGGAACCTGTTGACTGTTCTTATTGGTTATACTCTGAGCTAATAGTTGGATCTTATTATGAAACTCTTCATTCTTAACCTCATGATCTGGGACTAGAGGAATTGCGTTAGCATTCTTTGCGTTAGCTCTACGGGGAGGCTTGATCTTAAGCGCATAACGATGGATTAGAAAAGAGATCATACCAACGCGCGATAAGAATATAAAGAAAGTGAAGTTTTCCTAAAACACTTCATAGCCTCCCTCTCATTAGATGTGGTGCACTTCACACCCATGAAAAGGAATCTACTTAGTGCAGCTTTTCAGACATCCTAGGACTCTTAAACCTAGTGCTCTGATATCAAGTTTGTGTCGCCCCGAGCTACCCCCGAGACGCGGACATGGGACCTAGGACCACAAGTCATCCCAAGCTAACCCTGTTGGCATGATCATGAGCATACTAAAGATAATAAACAGATACAGAAGTTAAATCATAAATAAAATGAAAAAGATGGGGAATACCCATATACTATAACTGAGATAAATGAAAACTGATGAGTTTAATTCAAAGAAGATATTAACTCAATACTAAGCTGAATCTAACTATGTCTGAAATAAGCCTCTAAACTGACTAGAAATGTTGGGACATGCCCCAACTAGGTCTAGAAAAAACTGAAACTAAAGACTAAAAGCAATAAAGATAAACATGTCACTAATCCTCGAAGAATGAGGAATCACCACTGATGTTGCTGAATTGATGATTAGGAATCAATCTAAGAGTGATCTAGATGCTGAGAACCTGAACCTACATCACGAGAAGATGTAGCGCACGTATGCGTTAGTACTTGAGGGGTACTGAGCATGCAGGATAGAGTAAAGCTGAAATGACATATAACTGAACAAAGCAATAAAGCAATGAAACAATCTGAACATGATATAGAAAGTGAAAATACTGAATACTGAACTAACTGATGCAATGACCAAATTTATAACATGCTGAGACTGAATACTGACTATACAGAAATATGGTCAATGCAATAGAATCTGACTGAACTATGGGAGCTACTAATAACCGACATAAAACCACATGAGCTAAATGTGGAGTCTGATGTATACGCCCCATCGAGAGGACCCAATATACCCTGCCAAAGGAATAGAGGCATGCTGACTTGATCGCTAAATGGATGTTGCCCACAGAAGGGACTTACACCTACGTGTCTCGTAGTTATGGGACTATATGGGTACGCTGAACCCTAGTCCAACTCGGTATTATGCTACTCCCAATAGATTAAATGATTAACACATTATGACTGAATTTATGTAAGTTACTGGATAGCTCGAACTGAACATGCAAACTGAGAATGCAACAATTAATCTGATAATGATGCATTAATAATTGAGGCATGTATAACTGAATAACTGAGATATCTGACCTAGCATGTGTAATTCAAGAACTAAAGAAACACATAGCTAGGGTTCTGAAACTCATGCGAGAAACGATGTAATAACTTGATAATCTGATTTGGAACATGTTAATAACTAATTCATGATGATCTGTCATAATTCTAGAAACCCTAGGTCTGTTCATAATCGTGGAATCGAGAATCTAACTGAATTCTAGGGACCTAATAGGCGAAAGGAACCCATTAGTGAAATCCCACATACCTGGTGACGAATTCCACGGAGAAATCTTTCGATTTTGGGGCTGGAATTGATGGAACCTTGCTTTGTTCTTGAACTAGGGTTCTTGACCTTTTTCTCCTCTCTTGCTTCTAATTTTCTATGTTTTTGATTAATCATTTGACTTGGATAAGTTCTAGTTATGTTTCTAGGCTTAAACTGGCTAAAATATTATGATTTAGGGTCTAAACGATGTATCTTAGGGGTTAAACGAAATAGGAAAAGACCAAAAGACCCCTGACTTAACTATTGTCGGAGTGACCGACGGACGGGACTGACGGTCCGTCGATTGCAGTCATCGGTCTAGTCTGCCCGACAGGGGTTCACTAAAACGAGCATAACGTTTTACTCGGATGTCGAATTTTAGCAAACTCGGTGGCATTGGATAAAGGATTCAATTATCTATCATATCATAGGTAATAGGAATCATAATTCCTTTTTTGCTAAAAGTGATGACCATTTGAAGTTGACCCAATCACAATTTTCATCTAACTAGCTGCTACCCTTACCTACGGTTAGACCTACGGACCGTGCATCGAATGACGGTCCGTGCTGGTCAACCGTCAATCGGTACTAAAGTTGGGCTTTAGGGGCATCGATCCACTAACACGAACCACGGTCCATTATCTGACTTACGGACCATAGGTCCGGCCGTGGGTCAACGCTTAGCCGAATTTCTGGCTGAGTTCTGCGGGAGTTTGCTGACACGAACTACGGACCGTGGGTCCTCCTACAGTCTATGGATGGTGCCGTGAGTGCCACCTGCAACACCAAAAATCTGCAATCTGGTCTATTTTCGGATACAGGGTGTTACAGGAGCGCCCCAAGGTGAGACACTTGGTCAAATAAAGCCCGTATCTAGGAGATCTTTTAACTATTGTTTAAGCTCTTTCAACTCTGCTAGTGCCATTCTATATAGCGGAATAGCTATAGAATGAGTATGTGGAAGAACATCTATATCGAAGTCTATCTCTCTCTCAGGAGGACTCCAGGTAGATCATCTGGAAAGACTTCTTGGCACTCTCTAACTATTGAAACTAACTGAATATGAGGTATCTCAACACTAGAGTTCATTAACTCGAACTAAGTGATAGACACACCCCTTGGAAACTAACTTTCTTGCCATAAGGTATGAAATGAAATGACCCTGAGGCACTGCTGAACTGTTTTTCCACTCTAAGACTGGCTCATTAGGAATTTGGAACTTAACAACTCGAGTTCTACAATCAATGGAGGCATAACAGGCATGATGCCAGTCCATACCTAGAATGACGTCGAAGTCTACCATGTCTAACTCAATTAAATCAGCCATGGTGTCTTTGTGATTGATGGAAATGACACAATCACGATAAACTCTTTCAGTAAGAAGAGACTCCCCAACAAGTGGAGAAACACAAAAGGGTTCACAGAGTTTCTCAGGAAAAACATCAAAACTATTTACAACATAAGGAGTTACAAAAGATAAACTTGCTCCTGGGTCTAGCAAAGCATAAGCATCAAAAGTAAAGAATTTAATCATACCAGTGACAACATCTGGAGAGTTCTCTTACTCTTGGCAACTAATGATTGCATAAAGACGGTTTGTTCCTCCGCCAGTACTGGAAGTAGCTCCTCTAGGTACAGCTCTGTCTGGTAGAGCAACTGATGAAGATTGGCCTCTATTGCCCTGATTCACATTACCTTGCCGGTTCTTGGGACACTCTTTCATGAAATGACCCTCTTTTCCACACTTGAAGCAACCTGACTGGCCATCACGAGACCTACATGGGTGGGTTCTACCACACTGAGCACATGCAGGAGCCCAATTACCTCCTTGTGACATACTACCCTGAAATTAGGTAGGTCTAGCCCTAAACTGCTGGGATTTCTGACTATTATACTCACCTTTGTTTCTGGGTGCAGGTGCACTAGCAGATGATGGAGCAGGTCTCTTTTGCTTTTATTGAAATGACTAACGGTTCACATTACTTTTCTGCTGCCTGAACTCATTTCCTGTCTTAGCTTTTTTATTTATGAATTCCTCTCTATCCCTCAGCTTCTCTTTCTCGGCTTGCTACACATATACCACTAACCTCAAAATATCCATATTCCCAATTAGCATCACCGCCCTGCCCTCTTTTCTTAATAAACGGGACAACCTAGCAACAAACAAACCCATTCTACTCCTCATATCCGTAACCATCTCCGAAGCATAACGGGATTGTTGGGTAAACTTCAACCCATACGCATGAACACTTAGTGGTTGTTGCTTAAGGGTAAGAAATTCCCATACCTTAGCCTCTTTCACTTCTCGGGGAAAGAAACGCCCAAAGAAGGCCTCCTCAGAATAAGCCCAACTCGCAGGTGGTGCATCCTCAGCTCTATCCTCCTTCCGCTGGTCAAACCAAGTCCTAGCAATATTCTTCATTTAATATGCAGCTAGTTCAACTCGCTGAGTATAAAGTTCTCTGGATCCTTAGTGGTGGTTGAACCCATGAAACTTGGAGAATTCATCCTCAAGAACACTCGGATCCTCGAACTATCAGTCACTTCCTGTCTAGCTCATCTTTGTTATCCAACCTTGTTAGTCACAACTCGACTTAGCATTCTTATTGTTTCTCTCGACTCAGCGTTATTGACTTCCCCTTAAGGTTGCACTTCAGGTGCATTTGGTAACTCTTGCTCCTCAACATTACACCTAGCAGGATGACCTCTGACAGATCTTCGTGGAGGCATATGTATCTTATAACATGCACAAGCATGAATTAGAAGAAACTTTTTAGAGATCAAACTCTAACGCATGGAATGAGTGTGAAAAAAGTGAGAAATTTTCTTAAATGTTGCAGCCTCCTAATTATAGATGTGACGCACTTCACACTGATAACTATGACTCTACAGACACGGCTTCATAGATTCCCTAGGCATCTTGAACTCTGTGCTCTAATACAATGTTTTTCACGCCCCGAGCCTACACCACGGACGTGGCCGGCACTCGAGAACCATTGTTGGCCCCAAGCGAACTCTTGGCCTGGCTTACTTACTCAGTGGAATACTTTAAGCATTAAGAAAAGAACACAAATGCAAGATAAATAATATGTCTCAAACTAAACTCATAATGTTTTAGTGAGCAACCAATTTTAAAGGAGCATGATGGGAGAGCTCAACTTCTTCTTGGGTCTTCAAATCAAACAGTCCTCATTTGTCAGTTCAACAAGAATGAAGCAAAGACGAATAACACTCCAATTGCAATAGCAACAAAGCTTGATAAAGCTGAACCTGGTATTGGTGCATGACACAAAGTATATAAGAATGATCGGATCTCTACTGTACGTAATGGCTAACAGACCTAACATTGTAATTAGTGTGGGAATCTGTGCATGCTTCCAATCATTCCAAAGAAATCCCATCTGAAAGCTATAAAAAGGATTTTGTGATATCTCAAACGAACGATGAGCTTGGTTCTCTCGTATCCTACAAATGATTCATTTGATCTAGTCGGATTTGCATTTGCATACTACGTAGTCTACTTGGTAGGCAGAAAAAACACATCTAAAATGGCTCACTTCTTTGGGTCATACTTAGTATTATGAGCAACTAGTAAACATAACTCGATCACCTTGTCTATAGTTGAAGGAGAATACGTTGTTGTTGCCTCGTGTTATGCCCAACTTCTCTGAATCAAGCAACAACATCAAGATTTTGGCATCATTGTAGACCTTTTTTTCATTGCCTCCTTGGGGCTCATGACTAAGCTACTCAATAGTGTGGTCGTGATCAACAACATCGAGAAATAAATGACCCATATAAACTATAGACTAAGTCTCCATCCGATGAAGCCATAACCCACAGACAAAGCATTAAACTCTTTTCTTGTTAGTAGGGAGAATCATAGTAGTGCTACCGAATAGCTTGTGGAACCTCGCCTCATACTCTATCACACTCATGGGAGCACTTCTCTAACCTTTAAAACTGATCTTAAGGCAATCATTGAAGTTGTGATGGATGAGCCAAGCTAAAAAAAATCCTCAGAAAACTTGGTCCAAGTGAAAAGAGGAGACCTAACTGAACTAGTCTAAATGAAGGTACGCCACGACTTACTAGCTGACCCATTTAAAATATACACCGTTAATTCGGCTCCACTCGACTCCACTAGACCTAAAATATGATGTCAATAATGGAAAGTTGTAAGAAACTTGTGGGTATCCCCACCCATACCCCAGAAAACCTTAGAGGTTAGAGCATGAGAAACACTCCAAGCATCTTCTTCCTTAAAGAGAAGGCTTCGGCCACATTCACAGGTTGGGCACCTCTAGGTGTACATGGACCTGAGGTGCCTCTGTTGTAGGTTGATCCTCTGGTGCTAGTGCAGCTGCATCACTAGCCTATTGCATGCCCCAAGCACAATCAGAAGTTGTACAATGGTTGCATGAAGGTACAGATCCATAGAGGGTCCAGGTGATGGCTAAGATGACCTCAACCTCGCTGATTGAACTGGAACTTAAACTACTAGAGGGTCTGTTGATGTCTCAAGGCCTCTCTCTCTTCAGGGCTAGCGCGCACTCATGGCCGGCAGTATAGGTCGAGCCCTTTCTCAAGTTGTCGTATGGTGTGTATGAGCCATCCACTAAAAAGAATGAAACAAGTAAGATTTCAAGAAACCAACTACACACACGCTGCATGAAAGCGATAAAAAAGAGGATAAATTCCTAAATACACCCTATAGCCTCCTAAAGTCGGATACAAATGTCTCCACATCGATCCAAAAATCTCTAAGTTGTATTGGCTTTGTCCAAGTGAGACAGGAAAATCTAGGGCTCTGATAAGAACTTTTCATGACCCGACTCCTCGAGTCATGAAGGCATATACAATAACCCTCAAGTAGGGAAACTAATGTGTAACCTAGAATAGAAAGCAATAATTATAAAGGTACAACTAAATAGAAATCAAACTAAACCACCAAACAAAACACAAGCGGGAGCAAACAAAAAGCTATATACAAAAGATCCCTCCCGTAACCTAGAAATCAGAAGTACAGAGTTGTCTAAAAATATGAGTAAAAATCGCAAAAGTGGACAAAAACAAAGCTTGTTCAAGAATGAAAAAGACTAGATAAATAAGTAGAGAATCAGATAAGTTGATGCAAGACTCCAAGTGCTCACACTAATCTCCAAATTGCAAAAGTAATCACCGCACCTGCATGACGAAACAGATTAAGATTGTATCATGAGTGTAAAAATTGGGTACTTTGTAGACATCACGTGTCGACTGAGCAAGAAAGTTAAAAATAATATGAAAAGATAGAATCTAGAAACATACAGAGGTCAAAGCTCATATCAAAGAAAACATACGAGCATACCGAAAGTAAATCTAGGTACACCTAAGCTAAACCTAACTGACCCCTATAAGCCTAGAACATACACTCATGCACATGTTTAAATGAAAATCAAATAGACCCTGTAAGCCCAACAGTTATAAAGAGTAACTAAGTCTACAACAGAATAAGGCACCACAAATCCAAACCCAAGAAAAAAAATTCAGGCTCCCAACCCAAGTAACCACAATATCTAGTAATCTAGTCAACTTCCAGCCCAGCCAGCAAGAGTGATATCAATCTAGGTTACCCAGCCAGCTAGTCCACACCCAGCCCAACTAGCAAGACTGACATAAGGGCATGTCGACTCCAAAAAGATGTCTATCTAGACAGACCACTTCAAAGACATCCAACTAGAAAGAGTGTCCCAAGTGGTGTTGACTCCCAAAAGGATATCGAATATGAGATCAGTCAATACTAAGCCATCGTGGATCAACATCCCCTCACAACGAATCTCTAGAAGTATCCAGCCTGAATAACCCTAATCCCAAGCCGCCAGAGAAAGAACAAAACATATGGTAACAAACGGATATGAAAGAAAGCATACGAGCATATTGAAAGTTAAATCTAAGTACATCTAGGTTAAACCTAAATGGAACCCTTTAAGCCTAGAATGTACACTCATGCACATGTTAAATTGAAACTCAAACAGATCCCCGTAAGCCCGACAGGTATAAAGAGTAACTAAGTCTACAAGAGAGAGAGGCACCACTAATCCAAACCCAATAAACAAATAGCAGGCTCCTAACCCAAGTAACCACAATATCTAGTAATCCAGCCAAGTTCTGGCCCAGCTAGCAAGAGTGATAATTAATCTTGGCCGCCTAGCCAGCTAGTCCACTCCCAAGAAGGTTGATTCCATCCTTGTACAGGGAGATGCAAACTAGCTCTCCTTTTTAGAAGCACAAACCATAGGTTAAGGGACGATCAGTTGTTTTTTGTTCTAATTAATGGCTAGCACATAATTTTATCTTTCATAACAGGTTATCCTCATTAAAACAAAAAAAAAAGTCAACAAAAATAAGAGAAACAAACTAGGAATAGAAAACATTATGATTAATTTGTTCGAAGGAAATAATTGCACTTGTTGGAAAAGCTAACAAGTGCTTCATTAGATTTGAGGTATTAGTAGAACAACTGTTGTAGTCCTTATGCTCTAGTACTATAACAAGTTAATCGGGATTTATTGCATGCTCAGGTAAGGACTCAAGAATTGATGGAGCTTTATTGCATCAAAACTACGCATACTACTACAATATGGCATAACTATGACATTCTTCGAATTCTGTAAGGAAACTTTGAATATGTTTTGTTCAAACAAGAGGTACTTGTCTTCCAGCAAATCAATGTCTTCGCCCTAAAAAAAATCATGGTACTACAAATACAGAACAAGGACAAATCGGGTTAGGTGGTAAGCTTAACAACTATAGTAATGAAATTGAAGTCTAGGGGTTGTCTAGGGAAAGGAATGTTTTAAAATACAAGAACTTGTTGTCAACCATCTGCATTCCACCAACAGTAAGGAGATGTCTTCCTCTTCCAACATTAAATTGGAAATCACCTGAATAGAAGAATGAGGCAAAATAAAGATAAGTACATTGATTTAAAGTTCTTACAAACTAAACCAATAGTGATTTCCCATTCTTGTAACACCTTATAGCTTAGACCAATAAAAGGAACTAATATTTAACCTCATGTACTAAATTAAAACTATATGAGTTAATTAAAAGGAAGTGAATCAATAGATAATTAATCAAGTTAATTGAAAATATCATGACCCCCATCGTACAATCAAGTTCATAGGTAGTAAACAGGAACTCAAATCACAATCAACATGAAAAGACTGGAGACATTTGGGACTGATAACTGACCTTGGTAAACTAGGATGACAATATTAGCTCATTAGCAAAACGAACGCTTGACAAAATATCTTTCTCTATGTGTTCATTCATTTCATCTAATTCATCACAGTAGAGATCAAGATTTGTGTGGTTCAAAGATAACAAGTCCCTGAGCTTAATTTTCATATGATTAAAACCCAAGAAATCATTAAATGTTCAACATATGGAGCAACAATTTCAAAACACCATGTATCACCTTCGAGTGAATAGCGATCCCCGTCAGGATGATCTTTGTTGCACCCTATTTCGAACCAGCCGAAACAGTTCACAACATAATATGGCTCACTCTGATTTTGGAAAAAATGTTTGTCGTTTGTTTTAGAGTCACCACCTAAATCTTAAGGAAAATATTAGGAAAACCATTTTATATAAATGTAAACTCTGTTTTTGATTTGTGAAACCAGTGAGATTCTGAGTAAGGGTTTTGGTAACTCGAGGGGAAGATATTAAGCATCCATTAGAACCTCTCTGAAGTTAGTCCTGAAATTCAATTTAGGAAAAAAATAATTAGGAAAACTTGTTTATTTATTTGATTTAAAATCAATGGTAAGTAAATTTTATTAGTTTAAGAAAAAAAAGAGTAAAATACAAGGTACGACATATACATGTCTATTAAATAAAATAATAGTAGTATGTTTATCATACGGTAAAAAATAAATAAATATGCTAAACATGTATGACAATTTTATATAATTAAAAAATATAGTTGTGTTTTATATAAATGTATCCAAAATAAATGTTGAGTTTAAAGAATATAAAAATTTGTTGTTTTAATTATATATAGAATTAAGACATAAAAGAAAATAAATAAAATTGGGTGTAAATATGTTGTAAGAAAATAATGTGTATATTAAAGTGTATGGATTTATAAGTTATAAAAAAGTACCATTTGTAAAAGTGATAGTAGATATGAGAAAAAATAATATGAAGTGTAACAGAATAATAAGTTACGTATAGAGAAAAACTCAAAATATAGAATTTGTACCTTTCTGCGTATGACATATATATCTATGTACCTTGTCTTTTGTTTTTGAACTTGTCGGCATATCTAAAATCTTGAAATAACATGTTAAGAGATTACAATATTTTAGCAATATGTGATTCAAAAAATAGAGATAGTAATAATAGTAAATATAATTTATTCATAAAGGGGCGATGTCAAAAGGATATAAAGTAGGCCTGATTATTGTGACTTATCTAACAACTTACATTCTTATTTTATAAGTTCTGAAAAATATGTATTCTTGCCATCAAGGTAGTGATTTTTAATACATGACTTCTTATACTTTGAAGCACCCTAAAACGTGATGTTTTAATTTCAAAAATCTGCACCCTTTTAGAGCTAAAATGCATCATTTTTTAACCCAAAATATTGCCTCATGAAAACTCTCATAACAAACCATTTTTTTGTTCCAAAATACACACATTTTTGCACTAAAAATCTGCATTGTAAAGGCTGTTAAGAGGTGCAGTGTTTTAACTTACAAAACCAGCAATTTTCAAGTAAAAAATCTGTACTTTTGAAGCTAAAAATCTGCATTCATCAACTTGCTAAAAATTATGTTTTAACTCTTATTAAAAATTCTTAAATGAATACATTCTAATTTTTTAAAAAAAGTGTATTCTCAAGTTCACTCTTTCTGAAAGGTTAAGATTTCACGACCAAAAGATATGTTAAGTAATAAATGAACACTTCGTTAGAAAGCGTCGTCCAAAGCAAAATGGTCATACTGAAACCCAATATCTAGAGGGATATGAGATGAACGACTACGTCTTATTATCGTTCTCAATTGGTTTCTATAAACCCAAACAAAAATAAAGCAAGCATAAATACAAATATGAAAAACATTAATATGGAAAATGTTAGTCAAAAATAGCAACACATATATGTATATAAAGCACATGAAACTTTGAAGCGAGAAGGAAGCGTTGGACACTGTTGACNTTCTTAAATGAATACATTCTAATTTTTTTTAAAAAAGTGTATTCTCAAGTTCACTCTTTCTGAAAGGTTAAGCTTTCATGACCAAAAGATATGTTAAGTAATAAATGAACACTTCGTTAGAAAGCGTCGTCCTAAGCAAAATGGTCATACTGAAACACAATATCTAGAGGGATATGAGATGAATGACTACGTCTTACTATCATTCTCAATTGGTTACTATAAACCCAAAAAAAAAATAAAGCAAGCATAAATACAAATATGAAAAACATTAATATGGAAAATGTTAGTCAAAAATAGCAACACATATATGTATATAAAGCACATGAAACTTTGAAGCGAGAAGGAAGCGTTGGACACTATTGATGCAATAAAGGTTGCTAGACATGGGCTGATAATGTATCGATGAGCACAAATCTGATTTGGGACAGATGAATGGAGTCGCATCACAACTCCAAAAGTGCTCCCGAGTGTACATGTACAAAAGAATAAGATAAAAAAAAATAGCAAAAAGTATTAGCACACATGGTTTCGTAAAGAAAGGGATAAGTGAAGGATACTATAAATTATCCTACCATGTATTAGACAAAGCTAAAGTAAACTTAAAGCTATCTAATTCATATGAAAAAAATACAGTTGTGTACCAACTGAAACGTGCAACAACAGCCGGGGAACTTAGGGATACACAATACCATTTAAAAAAATCTTTGAACTTGTTAACACATGTAGAACTTAATAATGAAATTAACAGCCATTCCTTGCTAGTTCCTATTACTATAAAATTCCGAGGTGTCCTATTTATTTTCGGATACAGAAAGAGGGAAAATTCAAAATCAGCTTGTAGACAGATTTTCCAGCAACTAGTTAACACTTTAGGATTCAAAAATAATCAAACAACCAACAAATGTCCGTTATATAATCAAGGTAGGTTTAATATAAACTTATATGAAAATGATGTCTTCCTACCTGCATTTGGCATTAAAAAAACACACACACACACACTCAAAATGTGACTGCCATGAAAAGATATCCTGATTCATATCAACTATTCTATATGCTTAAATTTGATAATCACACAAGTTGTAATAAAAGAGCAAAGTGTAAGTTCAGCCGAGTTAATCACCCCGAAACAAGAACAAAATAGAAACTTAGAAGTGCTAAGAGCATTTAAATACGGCGAATAATGACCTGACTAACAATACTATGAGGCAAGGGAAAAAATATTCACCAGAAAAGATGAAACAAGTCAAAAATGATTATACTAGAGTACTAATTGAATCGATTAGTTCATATGAGCCTTGACAATGTCTAGTAAACATTCATTACAAGCCGACAACCCCCACGTTATACTTAGAGAGTCAAATCAGAGAAGAAAGAATTTAACATATTAAACATCAACAATGGAAATAAAATAGAGAGGAGAGGACTTTGCGTTGGTCTCTTTACAGAGAACTTTGACAGAAGACAAAAGTTATGCTAACAGGACTTCAAAATATCAAATATGCTTAACCACCATCTTGTTAAATTTAACACATAACCAAAAATAAGCATACAGGTATTTACCTACTATAAACTTGCATCCACAGATTAATTAGATTGACAAAAGGTGCAGCAATTTCCATATCTCAAGTTCACATAGGTATTTGTTATGTCATTGGTTGAGTTCTAACAAAACTAAGGAAAACAAATACTATAAGAGTTCTTAAAAAAGAAAAAAAATGAGGCAGCAAGGGCAAGTTTATAGAATTATTCTTAAATGAGAATAAATTTTAAGCTGATGAACATTTTCTGAACATATTAAAAGAGTTTCTTTTTTTTTTTGTTGATAAAACTAAGAAAAATAACTTGAAGGAGACGAATGTTTCAACGCTATTTTTTAGCGAGAACTATCGTTTACAGAGAATGGCTTGTAGGGGAAGAAGAGTCCTACAGCTGTCAATGGAGAAGTAAACATAGCTTCAACATTTAGCAAGAATAGAGTATGTTATGAGGAAACTACCATCCACAATAGGTCAACATAAGAGTTGAAATTAATCTCACACTATAAATGAACCTGCAGCCATACTTAAAGAAAAGGGAATTTTTTAACAAAAAGCTTGGTTACACTTAAAGAAATAAACAAAGTTTAGAATCGATACTCCTCAAATTTTAAGCGAAATCGAACTCTCAAAACAACAAGATAATGTAGGGAATTTCTAAGATATAACACATCGGCCTAAACTTGAATGACACCTAGCAACAGAGAACAACATAAATCAGGCTAAACATCTTATGAAATCGTGTTGCAGAACTTCAAAGCAGCAATATGACATGTCTTATGCTTTTCTAAGCCGATTCTAACTTGAGTTTACATTAACGATATGAGCATCTTAAATACAAGAGAAACACTGCCAACATTCAAGTTATGATTCAAACAAACAGTGATGAAAATAGAGCTACATAGTTAGAACACTCAAAGTGGAGACTAAGTGAAATCAACCATTGCAAGTAAAGCAAATCATAGATTCGGCAAGTTATAAGGATACAAAATCAAGTCAATGTATATAATGATCAACACGTAACATTCAAACAACTCCACTGATGCTTGACTTATGCCTACTGCCCAGAGACATACAAAAACGAAATTGAGGTAAGGGTTAAAACAGGGGAATCAGATACACGTAATAACAGGTTATATATCAAATGTTGAACACATAACACGCCGCATCAAAAAAAAAGAATGTAAGAGGAGACGAAATTACCTTTCTTGGAGCAGCAAACTAAAGCTTTGACGTCAAAAGATTTCGACTTCGAACTCTAACATCAAACTCAAAGAAGAACGAAAACAAAGAACAAAAGATCACCTTAAAATTTGTTCCTCAGATGAATTTCGGATCCTTGTTGGTTTCCTTGGATTTTTTGTTGGATTTCCGGATTCCTCCTTTTATAGTCGATTTGGGCTCCAAGAATTCAAAATTTGAATTATTGGAAACGCATATCAAAGAGGAAGCAGCAAAGAAATCATGAAGGAAAAGAAAAATCTCTCAAGAATCGACCTTTTCAGGTCGATTTAAGAAGTTTGAGTGACTGATAGGGCATTTTTCGGCAGCCCAAATCCGTTCTCTGACGAAGGGGATGGGGGAGCACGTGGGGCAGTGATGGGAGAGGAGCCTGGGGCAGCCATAGGAGGCGATGGAGAAACATTTGAGGAAAAGGTGATGGGTGAAGAGCCTGGGCGTCTATGAAGGAAGCTTAACTAGCGTAGGGAATCTGAGAAAGAAGCGTAGGCGGCGTGATGGGGAAGAAGAAAGTGATATATGGCGGAAAGAAAGAGTATAGGGCAACGTAGACTCTATTTTGGGAAGGGTCGAGTGGTCTTACTCATTCTGGACCGTCTGATCATTTGATCGGACGGTATATATATATATATATAAATGCTGAATTAAATTGGTCCCTTTGATTAAATCGGACGGTTGACATTGAATCTGAAGAAGCACAATCCATGTGCTTCTTATGTGGCACGCGTGGATTGGCCGAATTAAAATGACTTGGATTGCCAAATTTTTCTCAAATTAAATCCAATTAAAATTATAATCTCTTCTTTATTAAATATCCATAATTTATTAAATTAAAATAATTATTTTGCAAGACTATCTTATTTGATAAAATTAGTCATTAAAAAAATAAAATTAATATAAATTAATAACTCATTTATTAATTAAGCCTTCCTAATTTTTAAAAAAATTCAAAAATGTTTATCGCAACAATAGAAAATATATATAATTAGAAAAACCAAGTTAACCCTTAAGAACAACATTTATTTGACATGAAATTTAAAAAATGAGAAAGTAAGTAGTAATATAATATATTTAATATTTTTATAAAATGAGTATTTATGAAATAAATTTATCAAATAAAATAAATAATTAAAAATCTTATCGTATTCCTACAAAAATTTCATAACATATATATATATATATATATATATATATTATTTTTATTTTTATTATTATTATTATTATTATTATTATTATCATTATTATTATTATTATTATTATTATTATTATTATTATTATTATTATTATTATTATTATTATTAAAACTTTAGTTAAACAAATGTGGAGAGCCAAAATTGGGTGTCAACAATCGTGATAGATTAATTGCAGTCATTATTAATCTTGATAGTGCACAAATTCATTTCCTTAACAGATAATGTATTGTTTCTCCTTAGTTGCTCTACCGTTAATTGACAAGTGGCTCTACCGTTAATTGACAAGTGGGTTGAATTTGTTGTGAATAAGAAAGTGGAGGATTTACGCCTGAATATATTTTATAGAACTACTTATCCGACTGGCCATCATGACCAACCATATAGCTTGCCAGAAGTTCTTTTTAGTTGTTCATCGATTATAAAACTCAACTTCAATAATTGTAAAACATTAGAAGAATGCGTACTAAATTGGACATCTCTGAAGAGTTTAACGCTGGAAAGTTTGTTAATACGGGATGAACACATTAAACAAATATAGTCAAATTGTCCTTAATTGGAATCTTTGAATCTATATGGATTTTGTGCAAATGATTAAAACCAAAATATCCATATGGATTCAATGATTCCAATTGAGGACATTTTGACATTATTTGTTTAATGTGTTCATCTCGGATAAACAAACTTTTCAGCGTTAAACTCTTCAGAGATGTTTAATTTAGTACGCAATCTTCTCATATTATCCGATTATTGCACTTAAGTTTTATAATCGATGAACTACTACAGAGAAATTCTGGCAAGCTATAAGGTTGGTCATGCCCAGTCGGATAAACAATTCTATAACGCATTTTCAGGCGTAAATCCTCCAGTTTCTTATTCACAGAAAATTCAAGCCACTTGTCAATTATGCGAAAATATGACAGACCATCATCATAACTGAACACAAAGTTTAGACTGAACATTTTAATGGCTAAGGAGAGGTAATATATTATCCGTGAAGGAAATGAATTTGTGCACTGTTGAGCTATCTAAACGACCATACTCCTTGGTGTCATGAACAATGTTCTTGATAGAAGTCCAGAAGTATTTCCAATCTTTAGAGAGAGTAGTTGTTTTGAACGTGTCTATTATGGACAATAAAGAAAGAATTTGGACAATAAGAGCATAAGGTACCTCACTAATCCTGTCAATTTCTTTACATTCCATCTCAATTTTTGGGTTTTTTCTAAGGAATGTTTTCATTAAGCAGACTTTTAGAGGTGCCAGAGAATTGGTCTTGGTTGCTCATGTTGTTCAAATTGTATTACTATTGCTACCTGAAATCTCAACGCCAGCTAACTACACAACGGAAAAAAAGTACACTAGAATTTGTTTGTTAAGAATAAGAAGAATTTCATAAATATTGTTTTAAAAAATAAGAGCAAACACATATTTATAAACAACAAACAATAGCGTAAACATGTGCATATTGGAATTTATTGGAAAAGTCACAACCCTTTTGAAAAGCCACAATCCTTTGGAAAAGCCACAATGCTTCAGAATAATCACAACCTTTCCCAAAAGTCACCATCTTTCGGAAAAGTCACAACTCTTCGTTTTCCTTTCAGACCTTCTAAAACAAAAAATGACATGCTACTTCTCTTTTGTTGAGAAACAAAACAAGGCTAAGAAGGGGTGGAAATTATCATACATCAATACCAAGAATAAGTTTACTTGTAACTATAATTGTTATAGACAATTTATGTTTCTTTTTTTTAATTCTTTTTTTAATGTCCAACTAACAAAGTTATATCACATGACACTCTATTTTAATGCGATAATATATGATATTCATTAATATATTATTGTTTTAAAAATAAGGGGCCGGAAAAGGGAAAAATTGAGGAGATTACAATTAAGGTAAGGAATTGAATTATCTCACCAAAAAAGTGAAAATTTAGTAGTCAATGCTACTAAGATTATCCATGTAATACTATATAATTACAATTTGCAGTGATTTTAAANAGAGTAGACGTTTTGAACGTGTCTGTTATGGACAATAAAGAAAGAATTTGGACAATAAGAGCATACGGTAGCTTACTAATCCTATCAATTTCTTTACATTCCGTCTCAATTTTTGGGTTTTTTGTGAGGTAAGTTTTCAATAAGCAGACTTTCAGAGGTGCCAGAGAATTGGTCTTGGTTGCTCATGTTGATCAAATTGTATTACTATTGCTACGTGAAATCACAACATCCGCTAATCGTTCAACGGAAAAAAAGTACACTAGAATTTGCTTGTGAAGAATAAGTAGAATTTCAGAAATTCTGTTTTAAAAAAAAAGAGCAAACACATATATTTATAAACAACAAACAATAGCGTAAACATGTGCTTATTGGGATTTATTGGAAAAGTCACAACCCTTTGGAAAAGCCACAATCCTTCAGAATAATCACAACCTTTCCCAAAAGTCACCATCTTTCGGAAAAATCACAACTCTTCATTTTCCTTTCAGACCTTCTAAAACCCAAAATGACATGCTACCTCTCTTTTGTTGAGAAACAAAACAGGGCTAAGAAGGGGTGGAAATTATCATACATCAATACCGAGAATAAGTTTACTTCTAACTATAATTGTTATAGACAATTTATGTTTCGTTTTTTTTTAATTCTTTTTTTAATGTCCAACTAACAAAGTTATATCACATGACACTCTATTTTAATGCGATAATATATGATATTCATTAATATATTATTGTTTTAAAAATAAGGGGCCGGAAAAGGGAAAAATTGAGGAGATTACAATTAAGGTAAGGAATTGAATTATCTCACCAAAAAAGTGAAAATTTAGTAGTCAATGCTACTAAGATTATCCATGTAATACTATATAATTACAATTTGCAGCGATTGTAATCCATAAAAAAGAGCAATAAACATTTAAACTTAAAGTTTACATGTCCTGTATTTGAGTAAACAAAATTATTCATGAAAATTCAAACACAAAACTTAAGAAAGGAAATTAGGATAAAGGATTCATACACAATGTAGACTCTGGTTTCCCTTTCAAAATCTTGAGTTTTTTGTTTTGATGTTGTTGAATGTATGTATGTTATCATGAAAGGGCTAATGTCACACTACTTATATAGTGGGCATGGATTTGACAATTTAATTTTTTACTATTTTTGGTCAGATCATAGAAAGAATATATACATAAGTTAAATAATTAATGATATCTAGACATTCCAGATAATTATGTCATTAATGGTTCTTAGGTGATTATTTATCCTAAATAGGTTTCTGATGTCATGCTAAAATCATCATTGACGTAATAATTTACTTCTTACACATTTGTAAAAGATATAGTCCTTTGTTTCGATTTTTCACACCTATTTTCCTTTTTAATCCGTTTCAAATTATTATTTTCCTTTTTATAATTTTTAATTATATTTGAATCCATAAAAGAAAAGGAGAGACGCGACAAACTCACATGCATCATCATGACGACAACTTTATGTTAAATGAGATGTTATTCACATCTCTACATTGCATTTTTATTTTATAAGAGTAGCAATTAATAGGACTTGATTTCCATTAAGCAAATAATTTTGCATTAAAAAAGAACCATGGTCAAGATATCGAGTTCTCTGACTATTCTCTATATATGTTGATAGATACTCGAGATATTAAGTCCTCAGAGGAGAAATAAATTAATGATGACATGACAATATTCTAAGTAAAGTTTTGATAATGACAAAGTGAACCAGGTTCACAAGCTTGTACCAGAACTAAGATAAAAGAGTGGGAAAGAAGAAATAAGGCGTTGAAGACAAACACTCCTAATTAAGGCAAAATAGTGAATAAGACTCCTTATACGGAAAGGGAAAAAAATTAGGAAAAGAATAACTTTCCTTGTAGGATTCAATTAGGGTTTAATCCACCCTTATAAAAGGATCTTTAACAAAGAGAAAAACAGCTTTTGAAATTCATAAATTCAGAGAATTTAGTGGCGAGAGCAGTGCAACGCTAAAGAATATATGACAGAAGAAAGAAAATATACAGTTAGGTTTTTCTTTCTATAAGCTTAGTTTGGATTGGTTCATCTTAGAATTATTGTCTAGAGATAATTGTACTAAGAGTGAAAGAGAATTTGTGAGGTTTTGTAACAAAAATTGGATTAGTTCAATGATTCCAATCGAGGACAGTTTTACATTATTTGTTTAATGTGTTCATCCGGGATAAACAAACTTTTCAGCGTTAAACTCTTCAGAGATGTTTAATTTACTATGTAATCTTCTCATATTCTGCAATTATTGCACTTAAGTTTTATAATCGATAAACTACTACAAAGAACTTCTCGCAAGCTATAGGATTGATTATGCCTAGTCGGATAAACAATTCTATAACGTATATTCAAGCGTAAATCCTCCACTTTCTTATTCACAGAAAATTCAAGCCACTTGTCAATTACGGGAAAATATGATAGACCATCATTATATCTGAACACAAAGCTTGGATTGGACATTTTAATGGTTAAGGAGAGGTAGTACATTATCCGTGAAGGAAATGAATTTGTGCACTGCTAAGCCAACTGAACGACCATACTCCTCGGTGTCATAAGCAATGTTGCTGATAGAAGTCCAAAAGTATTGCCAATCTTTAGAGATAGTAGATGTTCTTAACGTGCATGTTATGGACAATAAATAATGAATTTGGACAATAAGAGCATAAGGTAGCTTACTAATCCTATCAATTTCTTCACATTCTGTCTCATTTTTTTTGTTTTTTCTGAGGTATGTTTTCAATAAGCAGACATTCAGAGGTGCCAGAGAATTGGTCTTAGTTGCTCATGTTTTTCAAATTGTATTACGATTGCTACCTGAAATCACAACTTTAGCTAACCACTCAATGGCAAAAAAGTACACTAGAATTTGTTTGTGAAGAATAAGAAGAATTTCAGAAATTGTGTTGTTAAAAAATAAGAGCAAACACATATATTTATAAACAACAAACAATAGCGTAAACATGTGCTTATTGTGCTTCATTGGAAAAGTCACAACCCCTTGGAAAAGCCACAATCCTTCAGAATAATCACAACATTTTCCCAAAGTCACCATCTTTCTGAAAAGTCACAACTCTTCATTTTCCTTTCAGACCTTTTAAAACCCGAAAAGTCATGCTACTTCTCTTATTTTGAGAAACAACACTAGGCTAAGAAGGGGTGGAAATTATCATACATCAATACCAAGAATAAGTTTACTTGTAACTATAATTGCTATAGACAATTTATGTTTCTTTTTTGTTTTTGTTTATTCTTTCTTTAATATCAAATTAACAAAGTTATATCACATGACACTCTTTTTTAATGTGATAATATATGATATTCATTAATTTCTTATTGTGTTAAAAATTAGGGGTCGGGAAAGGGAAAAATTAAGGAGGAGATTACAATTAAGGTGAGGAATTGAATGATCTCACCAAAAAAAGTAAAAATTTAGTATTCAATGCTACGAAGATTATCCCATATAATACTATAAAATTACAATTTGCAGAGATTTTAAACCCTAAAAAAGAGAAATAAGCCATATAAACTTAAAGTTTACAAGTCCTGTATTTTAGTAAACAAAATTATTCATTTAAATTCAAACACAAAACTTAAGAAATGAAATTAGGATAAAGGATACATACACAATGTAGACTTTGGTTGCCCTTTCAAAATCTTGATTTTATTTTTTTATGTTGTTGTATGTATGTATATTTTCATTAAAAGGGCTAAAGTCACACAATTTATATATGGCCATGGAGTTGACCATCTAATTTTTTTCTATTTTTGGTCAGATCATAGAAAGAATATATATATATATATATATATATATATATATAAAACTAATTAATTAATGAGATCTAGACATTCAAGATATTTATGTCATTAATGGTTCTTAGTTGATTATTTATCCTAAAAAGGTTTCTCATGGCATGCTAAAATCATCATTGACGTAATAATTTGCTTCTTAGACATTTGAAAAAGATATAGTCCCTTGTTTCAATATTTCACACCTATTTTCCCTTTTAATCCGTTTAAAATTATTATTTTCCTTTTTATAAATTTTAATTATATTTGAATCCATAAAAGATAAGGAGAGACGCGACAAAATCACATGCATCATCATGTCAACAACTTTATGTTAAATCAGATGTTATTCACGTCTCCACATTGCATTTTTATTTTATAGGAGTCGCAATTAATAGGACTTGATTTCCATTATACAAATAATTTCTATTGATTTAGCTTAATGACTATATAATTGATATTTTACAACATTGCATTAAAAAGAACCATGGTCAAGATATCGAGTTCTCTAACTAATCCTTATATATGTTGATAGATACTCGAGAAGTTGATTTGTCAAAGAAGAAATAAATTAATGATGATATGACAATATTCTCAGTAAAGTTCTGACAATGACAAAGTGAACCAGGTTCACAAGCTTGTACCAGAACTAAGATAAAAGAGTGGGAAAGAAGAAATAGTATGTCGAAGACAAACACTCCTAATTAAGGCAAAATAGTGAAGAAGACTCCTTATCTGGAAAGGAAAAAAAATTAGGAAAAGAATTACTTTCCTTATAGGATTCAATTAGGGTTGAATTCGCCCTTATAAAAGGATCTTTCACAAAAATAAAAAAAAAGCTTTTGAAACTGATAAATTGAGAGAATTTAGTGGCGAGAGCAGTGAAATGCTAAAAAGTATACAACAGAACAAAGAAGAACTACAACTAGGTTTTTCTTTCAATAGGCTTAGTTTGGATTGGTTCATCTTAGAATTATTATTTAGAGATAATTGTACTAAGAGTGAAAGAGAATTTGTGAGGTTTTGTAACAAAAAGTGAGTTTGGCTTCTTGGAGAGTAGAGTATACGATTATAGTTAATTGTTGAACAGTTAGAGTGAGCTATTTAGGTGATTTACTAGAGTTATTCGTTTTTATTATAGAGTTGTAATCTAAAGTTGCTCTTTGAAATTAGGGAAGTTTGGTTTAAAATGCTACGAGGGTAGATCATTGTTTTTTTCCCTTGATTAAGGAGGTTTTTTACGATAAAATCTCTATTTTATTGTATTGCATTTTTGTCTCTGAAAATTCAACAAGAACACAGTTCTTGTTTAGGTGGTCAAAGTTTCTTTAATTTTTCAAACAACCACCCGAATTTGAAAATTCTGACTATCCTGACTACGTGTACAAACGCGACAAGCCTTGTATGGATTAAAACAATTCCCAAGAGCATGGTGTGATCACCTATCAAGCTTCTTCCTTGCACAGAGCTATTTAAGAGGGAAGATTGACAATACACTATTCTTCGAAATCAGGGTTCCAATATGCTCATAGTTCGGGTGTATCTAAATGACATTATCTTTGGAGGAAAATATGCAAAACATGGGGCTGGCGTTGCACAAGTGATGAGCAGCGAATTTTAAATGAGTATGATGGGAGAGCTCAACTTCTTCTTGGGTCTTCAAATCAAACAGTCCTCATCTAGAAGTTCAACTCATCAGTAGAAGTACATAAAGGAGCTACTAAAGAAGTTCAACATGAATGAAGCAAACAAGAATAACACTCTAATTTCAATAACAACGAAGCTTGATAAAGATGAACATGGTCCTGGTACATGACACAAAGTATTTAGGAATGATCGGATCTCTATTGTACGTAATTGCTAACAGACTTAACATTGTATTTAGTGTCGGACTATGTGAATGCTTCCAATCATATCCAAAGAAATCCCATCTGAAGGCTATCAAAAGGATTTTATGATAGCTCAAATGAAGGTTGAGCCTAGTTCTGTGGTATCCTACAGATGATTCATTTGATCTGGTCGAATTTGTATTTGCAGACTACGTAGTCTACTTGGTAGGTAAAAACAGAACATCTAAATTGGCTCACTTCTTAGGGCCATGCTTAGTATTATGAGCAACTAGGAAATATAACTCAATCACCTTGTCAATAGCTGAAGTATAATACGTTGTTGTTGCCTCGTTTTATGCCCAACTTCTCTGAATCAAGTAACAACTTCAAGATTTTGGCATCATTGTAGACCTTTTTTCATTCCCGCCTTGGGGCTCATGACTAAGCTACTCAATAGTGTATTCGTGATCAACAACATCGAGAAATAAATGATACATAGAAACTATAGACTAAGTCTCCATTCACTGATGCGATAACCCACAGATAGAGCATTAAAATCTTTTCTTGTTAGTAGGTAGCATCATAGTAGTGTGGTAGAACGACTTGTGGAACCTCGTCTCATACTCTAAAATACTCATGGGAGTACTGCTCTAACCTGTAGAACTTATCTTGAGGTGATCATTGAAGTTGCGAGGGATAAGCCAAACTAAAATTACTTCAAAAAACATGGTCCAAGTGAAAAGAGGTGACCTAATTGAACTGGTCTAAATAAAGGTATGCCACAACTTACTAGTTGACCCATCTAACAGATACGCCATGAATTCGGCTCCTCTTGAATCCAGTAGACCTAGAATATGATGTCGCTAATGGCAAGTTGTAAGAAACTTGTGGGTATCCCCACCCACAACCCCAAAAACATTAGAGGTTAGAGTATGAGAAACACTTCAAGCATCTTCTTCTTGGAAGGTATGGCTTCAGCCACATTCACGGATTGGGCACCTCTAGGTGGTACCTAGACCTGAGGTGCCTCTGTTGTAGGCTGATCATATGGTGCTAGTGTAGCTAAAGCTCTATCATGTTGCATGCCCCAAGCACAATCAGAAGTTGTACAATGGGTGCCTGAAGGTACGGAGCCATAGAGGGTCCAAGTGACTGCTAAGAAGGCTTGACCCCACTGATTGAACTGGAACTTAAACTACTACAGGGTCAGATGATGGCTCCACCTCTATCTCTCTCTCTTCGGGGCTAGTGCTGCACTCCTGGCCGGCAGTAGAGGTCGACACCTTCCTCGAGTTGTCGTATGGTGTGTATGAGCCATCCTTTGGAAAGAATGAAACAAGTGAGATTTCAAGAAACCAACTACACACACGCTGTATGAAAGCGATAGAAAAGAGGATAAATTCCTAAAGACACCCTATAGCCTCTTAAATATAGGATACAAATGTCTCCACACCAATCTAGAAATCTCCAATCTGTAATAGCTCTGTACAAGTGAGACAGGCAAATCTAGGGCACTGATATCAACTTTTCATTACCCGATTCCTCGAGTCGTGAGAGCATATACTATAACCCTCAAGTAGGGAAACTAATGTATAACCTAGAATAGCAAGCAATAAATATAAGGGTACAACTAAATATAAATCAAACTAAACCAACACACAAAACAAAAACGGGAGCAAACAAAAAATAATATACAAAATGTCCCTCCCATAACCTAGAAATCAGAAGTACAGAGTTGTCTAAAAATAAGAGTAAAAATCGCAAAAGTGGAAAAAAACAAAGCTTGTTCAAAAAGGAAAAAGATTAGCTAAATAAGTACAGAATGAGATAAGGTGATGCAAGACTCCAAGTGCGCACACTCATCTCCAAATCCCTAATTCTTCTAATTGAACAAACAATCACCGCACCTACATGATGAAACAGATTAAGATTGTAGCATGAGTATAAAAACTAGGTACTTTGTAGATATCACGTGTTGACTGAGCAACAAAGGTAAAATCAATATGAAAATATAGAATCTAGAAACAGACATAGGTCAAAGCGGATATGAAAGAAAGCATACGAGCATACCGAAAGTAAATTTAAGTACACCTAAGCTAAACCTAACTAACCCGTATAAGAATAGAATATATACTCATGCACATGTTTAAATGAAAATCAAATAGACCCTGTAAGCCCGATAGGTATAAAGAGTACCTAAGTCTACAAGAGAGAAAGGCACCACAAAGCCAAACCCAAGAAAAAAAATTTAGGCTCCCAACCCAAGTAACCACAATATCTAATAATCTAGTCAACTTTCAGCCCCGCTAGCAAGAGTGATAATCAATCTAGGTCGCCCAACCAGCTAGTCCACTCCCTGCCAAACTAGAAAGGCTGGCATGGGGGAATGTCAACTCCAAAAAGGGTCTCTAAATATCAAAATTGCCCATCTAGATAGTCCACTTCAAATCCATCCAACTAGAAAGAGCATCTCGAGTGGTGTTGACTCCCAAAAGGATGTCGAATATTAGATCAATCAATACTAAGCCACCGTGAATCCATGTCCCTTCACAAGGAATCACAAGAAGTATCCAGCCTAAATAACCTTAATCCCAATACGGGTGAGAAACAACAAAAGTTATGGTAACAGATCAGAGGTCAAAACAGATATGAAAGAAAGCATACAAGCATATTGAAAGTTAATCTAAGTACATCTAGGCTTAACCTAACTGGACCCCTATAAGCCTAGAATGTATACTCATGCACATGTTAAAATGAAACTCAAACAGACCCCCGNTAAATCCATGTCCCTTCACAAGGAATCACAAGAAGTATCTAGCCTAAATAACCTTAATCCCAATACGGGTGAGAAAGAACAAAAGTTATGGTAACAGATCAGAGGTCAAAACGGATATGAAAGAAAGCATACGAGCATATTGAAAGTTAATCTAAGTACATCTAGGCTTAACCTAACTGGACCCCTATAAGCCTAGAATGTATACTCATGCACATGTTAAAATGAAACTCGAACAGACCCCCGTAAGCCCGATAGGTATAAAGAGTAACTAAGTCTACAAGAGAGAAAGGCACCATAAATCCAAACCCAAGAAACAAAAGTCAGGCTCCCAACCCAATTAACCACAATATCAAGTAATCGAGTAAACTTCCAGCCCAACTAGCAAGAGTGATAATCAATCTAGGCCGCCCAACCAGCTAGTCTACTCCCAAGAAGGTTGATTCCATCCTTGTAGAGGGATATGTAAACTAGCTCTCATTTTTACAAGAACAAACCATAGGTTAAGGGACGATTAGCTATTTTTTGTTCTAATTGATGATTGACACAAAACTTAATTTTCATAACAAGTTATCCTCATTAAAACAAAAAAAATGTCAACAAAAATAAGAGAAAAAAACTATGAATAGAAAACATTATGACTAATTGGTTCGAAGCAAATAATTGCACTTGTTGGAAAAGCTAACAAATGCTTTATTAGATTTGAGGTATTAGTAGAACAAATGATGCAGTTCTTATGCTCTAATACTACAACAAGTTTACCAGTATTTATTGCAGGCTCAAGTAAGAACTTCAAGAATTGATGGAGCTTTATTGCGTCAAAACTACGCGTACGACTACAAAATGGCATAACCTTGACATTCTTCAAATTCTGAAAGGGAACTTTGAATATGTTTAGTTCAAACGAGAGGTACTTGTCTTCCAGCAAATCAATGTCTTCGCCCTTAAAAAAGTGTGGTACTACAAATACAGAACAAGGACAAATCGGGTTAGGTGGTAATCTCAACACCTATAGTAATGAAATTGAAGTCGTTGAGGCTGTAAGGGATCAATATACATTTGACATAAAGATATTGTGAATTGAAAACATACTGGCATATCAGGAAATATCATTAGGTTTTCCAAATTATGAGTCGACCTTAAGATGTTGTCTAGGGGAAGGAAAGTTTTGAAATACAAGAACTCATTGTCAACCATCTCCATTCCAGCAACAATGAGGAGATGTGCTCATTTTCCAACATCAAACTAGAAATCACCTTAATAGAAGAATAAGGCAGAATAAAGGTAAGTACATTGATTTACAAGGCTTACATACTAAACTAATAGTGCTTTCCCATTCTTGTAACACATTATAGCTTAGACCAACAAAAGGAACTAATATTTAACCTCACCTACTAAATCAAAACTATATGAGTAAATTAAAAGGAAGTGAATCAATAGATAATTAATCAAGTTAATTGAAAAAATCATGACCCCATCATACAATCAAGTTGATAGGTAGAAAATAGGAGCTCGATTCACAATCAACATAAAAAGTCTGGAGACATTTGGGACTGATAACTGACCTTGGTAAACCATGATGACAAATATTAGATCATTAGCACACCGAACGCTTGCCAAAAGATCTTTCTCTATGTGCTTATTCATTTCATCTAATTCATCACAGTAGAGATCAAGATTTGCTTTCTTCAAAGATGACAAGTCCCGGAGCTTAATTTTGATATGATTAAAACCACAGAAATAATAAAATCTTCAACATATAGAGCAACAATTTCAAAGCAGCATGTATCACCTTCGAGTGAATACCGATCCCCGTCAGGATGATCGTGATGGATCAATTGCAGCCAATATTAATCTTTACAGTGCACAAATTCATTTCCTTAACAAATAATGTACTGCCTCTCCTTAGTTGCTTTACCATTAAAAAGTTTAGTCTAAACTTTATATTTAGATGTGATGATGATGTTTCTTCTTTTCCTGCAATTGACAAGTGGATTGAATTTGTTGGGAATAAGAAAGTGCAGGATTTACGCCTGAATATATGTTATAGAACTGCTTATCCGACTGGCCATCATGACGAACTCTATAGCTTGCCAGAAGTTCTCAGTAGTAGTTCCACAATTATAAAACTCAACTGTAATAATTGCAGAACAATAGAAGAATGTGTACTAAATTGGACATCTTTGAAGAGTTTATCGTTGAAAAGTTTGTTAATCCGGGATGAACACATTAAATAAATAATGTCAAATTGTCCTTAATTGGAATCTTTGAATCTATATGGATTTTGTGCAAACGATTAAAACCAAAAAATCCATATGAATTCAATGATTCCAATTGAGGACAATTTGTCATTATTTGTTTAATGTGTTTATCCCGGATAAACAAATTTTTCAGCGTTAAACTCTTCAGAGATGTTTAATTTAGTACGCAATCTTCTTATATTCTGCAATTATTGCACTTATGTTTTATAATCGATGAAGTACTATAGAGAACTTCTGGAAAGCTATTGGGCTAGTCATTCCCAGTCGGAAAAACAGTTCCATAACGTATATTCAGGCATAAATCCTCCATTTTCTTATTCACAGAAAATTCAAGCCACTTGTCATTTACGGGAAAATATGGCAGACCATCATCATATCTGAACACAAAGTTTAGACTGAACATATTAATGGCTAAAGAGAGCTAGTACATTATCTGTGAAGGAAATTAATTTGTGCACTATTGAGCTATCTAAATGACCATACTCCACGGTGTCATAAACAACGTTGTTGATAGAAGTTCAGAAGTATTTCCAATCTTTAGAGAGAGTAGATGTTCTAATGTGTCTGTTATGGACAATAAAGAAAGAATTTGGACAATAAGAGCATAAGGTAGCTTACTAATCCTATCAATTTCATCACATTCTGTCTCAATTTTTGGTTTTTTTCTGAGGTAAGTTTTCAATAAGAAGACTTTCAGAGATGCAGGAAAATTGGTCTTGGTTGCTTATGTTGTTAAAATTGTATTACTATTGCTACCTAAAATCACAACGTCACCTAACCACTGAACGGCTAAAAAGTACGCTAGAATTTGTTTGTGAAGAATAAGAAGAAATTTTGTTGTAAACACATATATTTTTAAACAGCAAACAATAGCGTAAACATGTGCTTATTGTGCTTTATTGGAAAAGTCACAACCCCTTAGAAAAGTGACAATCCTTAAGAATAATCACAACTTTTCCCAAAAGTCACAAAAGTCACCATCTTTCGGAAAAGTCACAACTCTTCATTTTCTTTTCAGAGCTCTTAAAACCCAAAAAGTCATGCTACTTCTCTTTTGTGGTGAAACAACACATGGCTAAGAAGGGGTGGAAACTATCATACATCAATACCGAGAATTACTTTACTTGTAACTAATTGCTATAGACAATTTATGTTTCTTTTTTTTTATTCTTTCTTTAATGTCCAACTAACAAAGTTATATCACACGACACTCTTTTTTAATGTGATAATATATGATATTCATTGATATATTATTGTTTTACAAATTAGGGGTCGGGAAAGGAAAAAATTAAGGAGGAGATTACAATTAATGTGTGGAATTGAATGATCTCACCAAAAAAATTGAAAATTTAGTAGTCAATGCTACTAAGATTATCCCATGTAATATTATATAATTACATTTTGCAGTGATTTTAAACCATAGAAAAGAGCAATAAGACATTTAAATTTAAAGTTTACATGTTCTGTATTTTAGTAAACACAATTATTCATCAAAATTCAAACACAAAACATAAGAAATGAAATTAGGATAAAGGATACGTATACAATGTAGACTTTGGTTGCCCTTTCAAAATCTTGATTTTTTTGTTTTGATGTTGTTGAATGTATGTATATTTTCATGAAAGGGCTAATGTCACACTAGTTATATAGTGGCCATAGAGTTGACCATTTAATTTTTTTTCTATTTTTGGTCAGATCATAGAAAGAATATATGTAAATTAATTAATTAATTAATGAGATCTAGACATTCAACATAATTATGTCATTAATGGTTCTTAGTTGATTATATATCCTAAATAGGCTTCTGATGTCATGCTAAAATCATCATTGACGGAATAATTTACTTCTTACACATTTGAAAAAGATATAGTCCCTTGTTTCAATTTTTCACACCTATTTTCCTTTTTAATCCGTTTAAAATTATTATTTTCCTTTTTAAAATTTTTAATTATATTTGAATCCATAAAAGATAAGGAGAGACATGACCAACTCACATGCATCATCATGACGACAACTTTATGTTAAATGATATATTATTCACGTCTCCACATTGAAGTTTTATTTTATAGGAGTAGCAATTAATAGGTTGATCATGTGGTGCTAGTGCAACTGCATCTCTAGCCTGCCGCATTCCCCAAGAATAATCAGAAGTTGTACAATGGTTGCCTAAAGGGACGGAGCCATAGAGGTCTAGGTGACGGCTGAGTTGGCCCCGACCCCGTTGATTGAACTGGAACTTAATCTACGAGAGGGCCAGCTAATGGCTACAGACCTCTCTCTCTTCAGGGCTACTGCTACACTCCTGGCCGGTAGTAGAGGTCGACCCCTTCCTCAGGCTGTCGTATGGCGTGTATAAGCCATCCTCTGAAAAAGAATGAAACAAGTGAGATTTCAAGAAACCAACTACACACACGCTGCATGAAAGCGATACAAAAGAGGATAAATTCCTAAAGACACCCTATAGCCTCCTAAGAATAGGATATAGATGTCTCCACACTGATCCAGAAATCTCTAATCTCTATTAGCTCTATACTAGTGAGACAAGCAAATCTAGGGCTCCGATACCAACTTTTCATGACTCTACTCCTCGAGTCATGAGGGAATATATTATAACCCTCAAGTAGGGAAACTAATGTGTAACCTAGAATAGCAAGCAATAAGTATAAGGATACAACTAAATAGAAATCAAACTAAACCACCAAACAAAACATAAGCAGGAGCAAACAAAAAACTATATAAAAAAAGGTCCCTTCCGTAACCTAGAAATCAGAAGTATAGAGTTATCTAAAAATAAGAGTAAAAATAAAAAAAGTGGAAAAAAACAAAGCTTGTTCAAAAAGGAAAAAGTCTAGCAAGACTCCAAGTGCTCACACTCATCTCCAAATCCCTAATTCTTCTAATTGCAAAAATAATCACCGCACTTGCATGACGAAACAGATTAAGATTGTAGAGATCACGTGTCGACTGAGCAAGAAAGGTAAAAACAATATGAAAAGATNAAAGGTCCCTCCCGTAACCTAGAAATCAAAAGTATAGAGTTGTCTAAAAATAAGAGTAAAAATTAGAAAAGTGGAAAAAAACAAAGCTTGTTCAAAAAGGAAAAAGTCTTGCAAAAATAATCACCGCACTTGCATGACGAAACAGATTAAGATTGTAGAGATCACGTGTCGACTGAGCAAGAAAGGTAAAAACAATATGAAAAGATAGCATCTAGAAAGGATAGAGGTCAAAGCGGATATTAAAGAAGGCATATGAGCATATCGAAAGTTAATATAAGTACACCTAATCTAAACCTAATTGACCCCTATAAGCCTAGAACATACACTCATGCACATGTTTAAATAAAAATCAAATAGACCATGTAAGCCCGACAATTATAAAGAATAACTAAGGCCTCAAGAGAGAAAGCCACCACAAATCCAAACCCAAGAAACCAAATTCAGGCTCCCAACCCAAGTAACCACAACATCTAGTAATCTAGTGAACTTCCAGCCCAGCTAGCAAGAGTGATAATCAATCTAGGTCACCCAGCCAGCTAGTCCACTCCCAGCGCAAATAGCAAGAATGACATAGGGGCGTGTCGACTCCAAAAAGGGTCTCAAAATATCAAAGCCGCCCATCTAGACAGACCACTTCAAAGCCATCCAACTAGAAAGAGTGTCCGGAGTGGAGTTGACTCCCAAAAAGATGTCGAATATTAGATCAATCAATACTAAGCTACCGTGGATCATAATCCCCTAACAAGGAATCACAAAAAGTATCCATCCTGAATAACCCTAATCCCAAGTCGCCTAAGAAAGAACAAAACGTATGGTAACACATTGGAGGTCAAAACGGATATGAAAGAAAGCATACGAGCATGTTGAAAGTAAATCTAAGAACATCTAGGCTAAACCTATCTGGACCCCTATAAGTCTAGAATGAACACTCATGCACATGTTAAAATGAAACTCAAACAGACCCCCATAAGCCCGACAGGTATAAAGAGTAACTAAGTCTACAAGAGAGAAAGGCACCACAAATCAAAATCCAAGAAACAAAAGTCAGGCTCCCAGCCCAAGTAACCACCATATCTAGTAATCCAGTCAACTTCAAGCCTAGTTAGCAAGAGTGATAATAAATCTAGGCCGCCCATCCATCTAGTCCACTCCAAAGAAAATTGATTCCATCCTTGTAGAGAGAGATGCAAACTAGCTCTCTTTTTTACGAGCCCAAACCATAGGTTAAGGGATGATCAGCTGTTTTTTGTTCTAATTATTGGCTAGCACATAATTTAATTTTCATAAGAAGTTATCCTCATTAAAACAAAAAAAATGTCAACAAAAATAAGAGAAACAAACTAATTTTCATAACAAGTTAGTCATAGAAAACATTATGACTTATTGGTCCAAAGGAAATAATTGCACTTGTTGGAAAATCTAACAAATGCTTCATTAGATTTGAGGTATTAGTAGAACTCCTTATGCTCTGGTACTATATCAAGTTTCTCGAGATTTATTGCACGCTCAAGTAAGAACTTCAAGAGTTGATGGAGCTTTATTGCGTCAATACTACGCGTATGACTACAAAATGGCATAACGTTCACATTCTTCAAATTCTGTAAGGAAACTTTGAATATGTTTTGTTCAAACGAGAGGTACTTGTCTTCCAACAAATCAATCTCTTCACATTTAAAAAAAGCATGGTACTAAAAATATAGAACAAGGATAAATCGGGTTAGGTAGTAAGCTTAACAACTATAGTAATGAAATTGAAGTCGTTGAGGCTATAAGGGATCAATATACATTTGACATAAAGATATTATGTATTGAAAACATACTGGTATATCAGGAATTATCATTAGGTTTTCCAAATTACGAGTCGACCTTAAGAGGTTGTCAAGGGGGAGGAATGTTTTGAAATACAAGAACTTATTGTAAACCATCTGCATTCTAGCAACAGTAAGGAGATGTCTTCCTCTTTCAACATCAAAATGGAAATCACCTGAATAGAAGAATGAGGCAGAGTAAAGGTAAGTACATTGATTTGCGGGGCTTACAAACTAAACCAATAGTGATTTCCCATTCTTGTAACACCTTATAGATTAGACCAATAAAAGGAACTAACATTTAACCTCACGTACTAAATTAAAACTATATGAGTTAATTAAAAGGAACTGAATCAGTAGATAATTAATCAGGTTAATTGAAAAAATCATGACCACCATCGTACAATCAAGTTATAGCTAGAAAACAGGAGCTCAATTCAAAATCAATATAAAAAGACTGGAGACATTTGGGACTGATAACTGACCTTGGTAAACTAGTATGACAATATTAGATCATTAGCACAACGAACGCTTGCCAAAAGATCTTTCTGTATGTTTTCACTCATTTCATCTAATTCATCACACTAGAGATCAACATATTCGTGGTTCAAAGATGACAAGTCCCTGAGCTTAATTTTCATATGATTAAAACCCCAGAAATCGTTAAATGTTCAACATATGGAGCAACAATTTCGAAGCAGCATGTATCACCTTGGACTGAATATTGATCCCCGTCAGGATGATCGTGATCGATCAATTGCAGTCAGTATTAATCTTGATAATGCACAAATTCATTTCCTTAATAGATAATGTACTGTCTCTCCTTAGCTGCTCTACAATTAAAAAGTATAGTCTAAACTTTATGTTCAGATGTGATTATGGTGTTTCTTATTTTCCGTAATTGACGAGTGGATTAAATTTGTTCTGAATAAGAAAGTGGAGGATTTACTCCTGAATATATGTTATAGAATTGCTTATTCAATTGGGCATCATGACAAACCCTATAGCTTGCCAGAAGTTCTAAATTGGAAATCTCTAAAGAGTTTAACATTTGAAAGTTTGTTAATCCGGGATGAACACAGTAATCAAATAATGTCAAATTGTCCTTAATTAGAATCTTTGAATCTATATGGATTTTGTGGTTTTAATCTATAGATTTTGTGCAAACGATTAAAACCACAAAATCCATATAGATTCAATGATTCCAATTGAGGACAATTTGACATTATTTGTTTAATGTGTTCATCCCGGATAAACAAACTTTTCAACGTTAAACTCTTCTGAGATGATTAATTGTGTATGTAATCTTCTTATATTCTGCAATTATTGCACTTAAGTTTTATAATCGATGAACTACAACAGATAATTTTTAGCAAGCTATATCGTTGGTCATGCCCAGTCAGTTAAACAATTCTATAACGTATATTTAGGCGTAAATCCTCCACTTTCTTACTCACAAAAAAATCAAGCCACTTGTCAATTACTGGGAAATATGACAGACCATCATCATATCTGAAAATAAAGTTTAGACTGAATATTTTAATGGCTAAAGAGAGGTAGCATATTATTGGTGAAGCAAATGAATTTGTGGACTGTTGAGCTATTTAAACGACCAAACTCCTCGGTGTCATAAACAACGTTGTTGATAGAAGTCCAGAAGTATTGTCAATCCTTAGAGAGAGTAGATGTTCGGAACGTGACTATTATGGACAGTAAAGAAAGAATTTGGACAATAAGAGCATCAGGTAGCTTTCTAATCCAATCAATTTCTTAACATTCTGTTTCAATTTTTGGTTTTTTTCTTAGGTAAGTTTTCAATAAGCAGACTTTCAGAGGTATCAGAAAATTGGTCCTGGTTGCTCATTTTGTTCAAATTGTATTACTATTGCTACCTGAAATCACAACGTCAGCTAACCACTCAACAGCAAAAAGTACACTAGAATTTGTTTGTGAAAAATAAGAAGAATTTCAGAAATTTTATTGTTAAAAAACTAGAGCAAACAGACATATATAAATAACAAACAATAGCGTAAACATGTGCTTATTGTGATTTATTAGAAAAGTCACAACCCCTTAGAAAAGCCACAATCCTTCAGAATAATCACAACCTTTCCCAAAAGTCACAAAAGTCACCCTCTTTCGGAAAATTCACAACTCGTCATTTTCCTTTCAGACCTTTTAAAACCCAAAGAGTCATGCTACTTCTCTTTTGTTGAGAAACAACACAGGGCTAAGAAGGGGTGGAAATTATCATATATCAATACCGAGAATAAGTTTACTTGTAATTATAATTGATATAGACAATTTGTGTTTCTTTTTTTTTTGTTTATTCTTTCTTTAATGTCCAACTAACAAAGTTATATCACATGATACTCTTTTTTAATGTGATAATATATGATATTCATTAATATATTATTGTTTTAAAAATTAGGGGTCGGGAAAGGGAAAAATTAAGTAGGAGATAACAATTAATGTGGGGAATTGAATGATTTCTCTCACCAAAAAAAGTGAAAATTTAGTAGTCAATAGTACTAAGATTATCCCATGTAATAAAAAAAAAGCAATAAGACATTTAAACTTAAAGTTTACACGTCCTGTATTTTAGTAAATAAATTTATTCATCAAAATTCAAACACAAAACTTAAGAAATGAAATTAAGATAAAGGATACTTACACAATGTAGACTTTGGTTTCCCTTTAAAAATCTTGATTTTTTTGTGTTGAAGTTGTTGAATGTATGTATATTTCATGAAAGGGCTAATGTCACACTACTTATATAGTGGCCATGGAGTTGACCATTTAATTTTTTTTCTATTTTTGGTCAGATCATAGAAAGAATATATATAAATTAATTTATTAATGAGATCTAGACATTCATGATAATTATGTCATTAATGGTTCTTAGTTAATTATTTATCCTAAATTGGTTTTTAATGCCATGCTAAAATCATCATTGACGTAATAATTTTCTTCTTACACATTTGAAAAAGATATTGTCCCTTGTTTCAATTTTTCACACATATTTTCCCTTTTAATTCGTTTAAAATTATCATTTTCCTTTTTATAATTTTTTATTATATTAGAATCCATAAAAGATAAGGAAAGACGTGACAAACTCACTTGCATCATCATGACGACAACTTTATATTAAATGAGATGTTATTCACGTCTCCACATTGCATTTTTATTTTATAGGAGTAGCAGTTAATTGGACTTGATTTCCATTATGCAAATAATTTCTATTGATTTAGCTTTATGACTATGTAATTGATATTTTACAACATTTCATTAAAAAGAACCGTGGTCAAAATATCGAGTTCTCTAACTAATCTCTATATATGTTGATAGATACTCGAGAAATTAGGTCCTCAGAGAAGAAATAAATTAATGATGACATGACAATATTCTGAGTAAAGTTTTGACAAAAACAAAGTGAACCAGGTTCACAAGCTTATACCAGAACTAAGATAAAAGAGAGGAAAAGAAGAAATGGCGCGTCGAAGACAAACACTCCTAATTAAGGCAAAATAGTGAAGAAGACTCCTTATACGGAAAGGGAAAAAAATTAGGAAAAGAATTACTTTCCCTGTAGGTTTCAATTAGGGTTTAATCTGCCCTTATAAAAGGATTTTTGACAAAGAGAAAATCAGCTTTTGAAATTGATTAATTGAGAGAATTTAGTGGCAAGAGCAGTGCAACGCTAAAGAGTATACTACAGAAGAAAGAAGAACTACAGTTAGGTTTTTCTTTCTATAGGCTAAGTTTGGATTGGTTCATCTTAGAATTATTGTTTAGAGATAATTGTACTAAGAGTGAAAGAGAATTTGTGAGGTTTTGTAACAAAATTTGAGTTTGGCTTCTTGGAGAGTAGAGTATACGATTATAGTTAATTGTTGAACAGTTAGAGTGAGCTACTTAGGTGATTTACTAGAGTTAATCTTTTTGATTATAGAGTTGTAATCTAAAGTTTCTCTTTGAAGTTAGGAAAGTTTGGTTTAAAATACTACGAGGGTAGATCGTTGTTTTTTTCCCTTGAGTAAGGAGGTTTTCGACGATAAAATCTCTATTTTATTATATTACATTTTTGTCTCTGAAAATTCAACAAGAATCCAATTCTTGTTTAGGTGGTCAAAGTTTCTTTAATTTTTCAAACAACGCCCCCCCCCCCCCCCCCCCGGATTTAAAAATTCTTACCATCCTAACTACGTGTAAAAATAGGACAAGCCTTGTATGGATTAAAACAATCCCAAAGAGCATGGTGCGATCAACGATCAAGCTTCTTGCTTGCACACGAGTATTCAAGAGGCAAGATTGACAATACATTGTTCTTCGAAATCAGGGCTCCAATAAGCTCATAGTTCAAGTGTATCTAGATGACATTATCTTTGGAGGAAAATATGCAAAACATGGGACTAACTTTGCACAACTAATGAGCANTTACATTTTTGTCTCTGAAAATTCAACCAGAACCCAATTCTTGTGTGGTCAAAGTTTCTTTAATTTTTCAAACAACCCCCCCCCCCCCGGATTTAAAAATTCTTACCATCCTGACTACGTGTAAAAATAGGACAAGCCTTGTATGGATTAAAACAATCCCAAAGAGCATGGTGCGATCAACGATCAAGCTTCTTTCTTGCACACGGGTATTGAAGAGGCAAGATTGACAATACATTGTTCTTCGAAATCAGGGCTCCAATAAGCTCATTGTTCAAGTGTATCTAGATGACATTATCTTTGGAGGAAAATATTCAAAACATGGGGCTGACTTTGCACAACTGATGAGCAGAATATGTTGTTGTTGCCTCGTGGTATGCCCAATATCTCTGAATCAATCAACAACTTCAAGATTTCGGCATCATTGTAGACCTTTATTCATTGCCACCTTGGGGCTCATGACTAAGCTACTCAATAGTGTGGTCGTGATCAACAACATCGAGAAATAAATGACCCATAGAAACCATAGACTAAGTCTCCATCCGATAAAGCCATAACCCATAGACAAAGCATTAAACTATTTTCTTGTTAGTAAGTAGAATCATAGTAGTGTGGCTGAACAGCTTGTGGAACCTCGCCTCATACTCCGACACACTCATGGGAGCACTACTTTAACCTGTAGAACTGATCTTGAGGCAATCATTGAAGTTTCGAGGGATGAGACAAGCTAAAAAAAACCTCAGAAAACTTGGTCCAAGTTAAAATAGGAGACCTAATTGACCTGGTCGAGATAAAGGTACACCACGACTTACTAGCTGACCCATCCAATAGGTACGCCGTGAATTTGGTTCCTCTCGACTCTACTAGACCTAAAATATGATTTTGCTAATGGAAAGTTGTAAGAAACATATGGGTATCCCCACCCACAGCCCCAAAAAACCTTAGAGGTTAGAGTGTGAGAAACACTCCAAGCATCTTCTTCTTTAAAGGTATGGCTTTGGCCACATTCACGGGTTGGGCACCTATAGGTGGTCCTTGACCTGAGGTGCCTCTATTGTAGGATGATCCTGTAGTGCCAGTGCAGCTGCAACTCTAGCATGATGCATGCCTCAAGCACAATCAATAGTTGTACAATGGTTGCCTGAAGGTACGGAGCCATAGAGGATCTAGGTGACAGCTGAGATGTCCCCGACCCCACTGATTGAACTGGAAATTAAACTATTAGAGGGTCTGATTATGGCTCCAGACCTCACTCTCTTCAGGGCTAGTGCTGCACTCCTAGCCTGTAGTAGAGGTCGACCCCTTTCTCGAGCTGTCATATAGCATGTATGAGCCATTCTCTGAAATTAATGAAACAAGTGAGATTTCAAGAAACTAACTACACACATGCTGCATTAGAGCAACACAAAAGAGGATAAATTCATAAAGACACCCTATAGCCTCCTAAAGATAGGATACAAATGTCTCCACACCGATCCATAAATCTCTAATTTGTATTAGCTCTGTACTAGTGAGACAGACAAATCTAGGGCTCTGATACCAACTTTTTATGACTCGATTTCTCGAGTCATGAGGGCATATACTATAACCCTCAAGTAGGGAAACTAATGTATAACCTAGAATAGCAAGCAATAAGTATAAGGGTACAACTAAATAGAAATCAAACTAAACCACCAAACACAACAAAAGTGGGAGCAAACAAAAACCTATATACAAAAGGTCCCTCCCAAAACCTAGAAATCAAAAATACAGAGTTGTCTAAAAAAAGAGAAAATCGCAAAAGTGGACAAAAACAAAGCTTGTTCAAAAAGGAAAAAGACTAGCTACATAAGTACAGAATGAGATAAGCTGATGCAAGACTCTAAGTGCTCACACTCATCTCCAAATCCCTAATTCTTCTAATTGCACAAATAATCACCACTTCTAGCTGGTACTAGTACCTGCATGACGAAACAAATTAAGATTGTAGTATGAGTATAAAAACTGGGTACTTTGTAGACATCACATGTCGACTAAGCAAGAAAGGTAAAAACAATATGGAAAGATAAAATCTAGATACAGACAGAGGTCAAAGCGAATATGAAAGAAAGAATACGAACATATCGAAAGTAAATCTAAGTGCACCTAAGCTAAACCTAACTGACCTCTAAAAGCCTAGAATATACATTCATGCACATGTTTAAATGAAAATCAAATACACCCTGTAAGCCCGACAGGTATAAAGAGTACCTAAGTCTACAAGAGAGAAAGGCACCACAAATCCAAACCCAAGAAAAAAAATTCAGGCTCCCAACCCAAGTAACCACAGTATCTAGTAATCCAGTCAACTTCCAACCCAGCTAGCAATCTAGGTCGCCCAGCCAGCTAGTCCACTCCATCCCAACTAGCAAGAGGGACATGGGGGTGTTTCTACTCCAAAAAGGGTCTCAAAATATCAAAGCCGCCCATCTAGATAGACCACTTCAAAGCCATCCAACTAAAAAAAGTATCCCGAGTGGTGTTGACTCCCAAAAGGATATCGAATATGAGATCAATCAATACTTAGCCACCATGGATCAACGTCCCCTCACAACGAATCACAAGAAGTATCCAGCATGAATAACCCTAATCCCAAGTCGCAGGAGAAAGAACATAACATATGGCAACACATCGGAGGTTAAAATGGATATGAAAGAAACCATACGAGCATATTGAAAGTAAATCTAAGTACATCTAGGCTAAACCTAACTGACCCCTATAAGCCTAGAATGTACACTCATGCACATGTTAAAATGAAACTCAAACAGACCCCCGAAATCCCGATAGGTATAAAGAGTAGCTAAGTCTACAAGAGTTCTAGGAACCACAAATCCAAACCCAAGAAACAAAAGTCAGGCTCCCAACCCAAGTAACGACTATATCTAGTAATCCAGTCAACTTCCAGTCCAGCAAACAAGAGTGATCATCAGTCTAGGCCACTCCCAATGGGGTGTGTCAACTCTACAAAAGGTCTCAAAGTATCAAAGCCGCCCATTCAGACAGTCCACTTCAAAGCCACCCATCTAGAAAAAGGGTTCCGAGGGGGGTTGACTCCCTAAATGATGTCGAATATGAGATCAATCAATACTAAGCCACTGTGGATCAACGTCACCTCACAAGGAATCACAAGAAGTATCCTGCCTGAATAACCCTAATCCCAAGTTGCCCGAGAAAGAACAAAACCTATGGTAACACATCGAAGGCGCATAAATAGGGAGAAAAGATATAAGATGATTAAAGCAGCGAAAACACCTAAACTAAGGCTCATACTATCACACTCAAGTTTGATACTCTAGTCTACGGGATTCTACTCCATCTGAACTAATGTGGGAGAATGAGCAAGTCTAGGGAAATACTAGCCTAATCCTAGACCAAGTTTGAACATGCTCAAAACCAATAAAACAACATAACCAATTCACAAAAATATGGAATAACACACATTAACACCATTAGAAGGGTACTACACCTAAGAATAAGGTTGATCATCCCTAAATCATGATATCTAGGAAAAGAAATAATAGTGACTAAGTACCCGTCCTTAATTCACTCTAATCAACATGTTTTAAATCATTCAAGCTCAATCTAACAAGAAAAAGGAAGTTGTAGCCTACCTTTAGGCCGACCTTGCATGGTCCAAATAAACATCCCAAAACAGCCTTATTATGTTGTCACATTATCAAAAATAGGATCACAACGTTCATATGGTCGTTTAGACATTGAAAAAAAGTCAAATAGAAACAAACTAATTTTGCAGTCAAATGGAAATTATGGAACCCGTGCCAGAATTTTAAGAATTTAATCCATCAAAATGTCCTAAGCAATACCCCGAGCTTGTTTTCCAAAATGGAACACAATTCGGGGTTCGAAAGAGCAAACAATCAAAACATGTAACAATTTCCCAATTAAACTCAAAAAAAGGAACTAGGCACCCCAGATATCACATAATTTTACCTTAAACAAAGGTTCACTAACAACTTGCAATCATTCTACAATTTAGCCACAACATTCACGGATGCACATGACTTTGATTCACCCAAAGTTGACTTCAATTTAGAGAGTTATAACCTTTCCAAGTTCACAGGAAAGCTTCCATCACATCTCATTTTAAATAAAAGGCTAGACAAAATTTTCCTTGAGAACCCAGCCTAGAGGGCTCGCAATCATGGTGCATAAGAAAATTACCTTCACGAATTTGGCATGGTGGCCACAAACAGGAAGGCCAAAGAAACCAGAAGTACATGGACCTCGCAAACTGTGTGAACAACTTCCCCTTTCTTCATGAATGCGACCCAAGGTGCAAGAACTCGAAGACCAATTTTGGTCTACACTAGTTGATGCATAACAGCTCGTTTGAAAAGTTTCCAAATCTCTTTGGAGCATTCCAAATTCGTTTGGAACCCCCTACACACAAACAAGATATGCAACCCTACAAAATTCGATATTTCAAACTAAAACAAAGAATTCAAAATTTTTGTGCAAGGTCATCTTGGCAAAAAGTGAGTCCTCCCTAAACTTTATTTTAAGCCAAAATTCACAAGAAGACTTAAAATTAGCCAGAAGCCTTGCTATGCACACAAAGGTTGTTCTAGGCCAAACTCAACATTGCGGTACTAATCACACTGATAGAATTCTTATCCGACCACTTTTACCCATGATGTTGACTAAAGTCAAGCTTAGGTCTTAACTTCAAAGTTAAACTGTGTAATTGCACAAACTCACACTCAAAGCTTCGAGAGTGATGCTCACCATGATTATAGCCTAAAATTACCCTTATGGAGTTGATGGAATTGTTAAAATTTGATTATAAGCTTATCCTCCTGAACTTTTGATAAAAATGACCATTCAAGGTCCAAAAGCTCCAAAACATAGAAACTCGCATTAAAACCAAATGAATGACCATGTGACTGAATTGTTAGTCCAAGAAAGTCCTAAATGAGTTGGGCTCTATAGAAACGCTCTAAACGATGCACAGAAAGGGTATGTCATGACCTAGAGTACACCTTAGGCGTGACATAGTGTATAAGATCTTGAGAGGCCCTACACAAGCTACTTGATATACATATACACAATATGATAGACAAAAGTAGAGAATCTCATATGAATATGGAAGTTTGAGATAAAAATAGATATCTTACATAGTCTTGACAAGCCATTCTAATACATGAAGAAGTGATCGGGACAAAAATTGTACACCAAGTACAACATCCAAAAACTAATGGCATAAGGAAAATACAGTAAAGGTGACATGGTCCTTGGATCATGAAGACCCATTAACTATAACGATTTGTTCCCGTTGTTAGAGAAAAGCCAACGGGGAAAAATTTTGGGCTGAAAAACTTTTTTGTAGTATTTGGATTTTTCCAACCTAATTCAGATTTGGATGAAATCAGAGTCTGTGAGGTCTACAGTAATCTGGTAGAAATTGGGTGATTTAATTATGAATTTGATCACATGAGTAGATAAATAAGTCGTTAAGGAACCCATACGACTTTATGGAATTGAATTCGGGCAAGTAAAACTCCCGAAATTAATCTTAGCATGAACGGGTAGTTTTTGAGTGTCGTTGGGTGAAGGTGTGTTGTGAAATGGGAGTTTGGAATTCTTAAATCAACTCAATGGTTCAGTGCAAGTTGTTGGTGCGGGATTTCTGCCACCAGGGGGGGCCGCTGTAGCGTGGTGAGGACTGTTGTGGCTGGTCTGACGCAACTTTGGAAATGAACCCCAAAACTTCTTTAGTCTGCACTTTTTAATTTTTTAGAGTAAGGAGACGAACCCCAGGCGATTCTTGATAGTTTTCCACCATTCATAAGGCTAAAGGTAAGATTTCAACTGCCCGAATCCATTTTTTGATCTGTAGAACGTAATCTAATGGGTAATTATCGATGGGGTAAGGTTTGATCTAGAATTTATGGTGGAAAAAGCCTTAATTTGGATAGTGGGATCATGGGTATGATCTAGGGTTGATAGAATTGTTAGTAATACGGGTAATTAGTGATTGTTTATTGATTCTCGTGTTATATTAATTGTTTGTAGACCAAGAATAGGCGGAACGAATCCGGAAAGGGAAGAATCAAGTTTCTTATGATTTCAAACTTGTTTTGAGCAAGATGATGGTTGTGAGTCTATTATGGTGTGATGTATGTTTGTTCTTGCTTCACTATGATACATGTATGTATGTATGCGAATGTTTTATTATTAATCACATTAATTGTAAATGAGGATAGATGAATGATGAATGCCATAAATCATGACTTGATTGTATGATTGTGAGAATGTACTTTGTAATTGTTGTTGTGGCTTGTTGAATAGATCCGGTGTTGCGTTTCAACACACTAACTTGGATTGATTGCGATGTTCCGGCATAAATATGGGATCGGTTGCCACGTTTTGGCATAAACATTGGATCGGATACCACGTTCTGGTATGCTAACTGTTTGGGTTTGGGTTCCGTGAGAGGACCTATGACTTGTTGTAATTGTGTATCTTGAGAAATGTGACACTCTACCTTATTCGTAAATGATGATATTGTATTTGTTCGGTGTATGCATGTTATTATATGATGTATTGACTTATGTATGTTGGACTTAGTGGGATAGCTGTGTGATCCTACCAGTACATTGTGGTTGTGTACTGATACTGCACTTGCTCTTTGTTTGTGGAGTACAGGGCATCTTCAGGAGGTGTAACCCTTCTTGTTTAGAATATGCATCTTGTTAGAGTTTTGGTACGTTCACTTTCAGGTTCTAGGTGTTACTTCCACATTTGTTTTAGTTGTTAGACTTTTGTTTGGAGTGTATGGGAACTCCCTAATTTTGTCCTTAGTATTTAACTTGTTTCCGTAACTTAAATTATTTAGTTGTTGGTTTAGTTGCTTGGTTTGGGTTATAGTAGTGGTTCTCTCACTGGAGGGTTAGTGTGGGTGACAATCACAACAGTCTGGGTCGTGATAAAGTTGGTATCAAAGCCTAGGTTTGTTGATCTCGATGTACCAAAACGAGTTTAATAGTCTTGTGGAACGGTACAGAGACGTCTGTACTTTTCTTCGAGAGGTTGTAGAACTTTAGGAAATCTCTATGTTTTCTCTTGTCTCCTTTCGTGCTATAACTTGATTCCAATTAGTATCTGGCGATTCAAATTGGTATCTAACCTCCTTCTCTCTTTTGTTCGCAGATGGTTAACACTAGATTTAATGGAGTCAGGCCTGTAGCTCCCGTTAATGCTCCAGTTGAGGAATCTACAGCGAGAGGTCGCGGTCGAGGCAGAGGTAGAAGAAGAGCTAAGGGTATAGGCCGAGAAGGGTAGCGCCTACTAGGGATGGAGCACCGATTGAAAATGCTCCCAGGAACGAGGCTCCTCCCGTGCATTAGGAATAGATAGAAGAAAATATCGAGGTTGAAAATGTTGAGGATATTGAATAAGAGGAAGAGGTGCGGGCTGAGACCAAAGGTATTCCTCTCATAGACCCAGTATTAGCTCAACCGATCATGTCATTTTTGAAAGAATTGGCTGGTCCTGGAGTGCTACCATCTGGTCTAGCAACTCAAGCTCCCGCCAATCCCCCCATTGTTATCACTACTCCCAAGGTGGGTGGAACTGTAGATACTGATGCTTTCTTCTATCCTTTGTTAGGTTCTGTTATGACTGGTAATGAGCATGAGATGTTGACTAAGTTCTTGAAGTTAAAACCACATGTGTTCCTTAGTTCTAAGAGTGAGGATACATATGAGTTCATCCTAGATTGCTATGAGAGGCTTCAGAAATTGGGAATTATCCATCAGCATGGGGTTGAGTTCGTGACTTTTCAATTTCAAGGTGAGGCTAAGCAGTAGTTGAGAGCTTATATGGAATATAGATCTTCAGTTTTACATCCACTTACTTGGACTCAGTTTCGTGCCTTGGTTTTAGAGAATTATGTGCCTAGGACTTTGAGAGATCGCAAGAAGGATGAATTTATGGCTTTGGAGAAAGGTGGTATGTTTGTGGTTGCTTCTGAGGCCAAGTTACATGTTTTGTCTAGATATGCTACGCAGTTGGTGACTAGTGAGGAAGAGACGATCCGCTTATTTGTTAAGGGGCTAAATTCAAAATTGCAGGTATTGTCTGTTCATATGACTTTTGCAAGGAGAAGCATTAATGAGGTGACAGACTTTGTTAAGAAAGTGAGAGGGGTGAGCCGAGACGGTCAGGCTAAGGCATTGGCAAAAAGGGCCAAGAACTCAGGTAACTTTCAAGATTACTCCAGAGGATCAGGAAGGCCAACACTTGCAGCCAGGCCAATTCAGTCTGGCATGCCCATATCTACAGGTAATGACTCAGGAACTCCATCTCGCATACTGATTCAGGATAGCAAGGGAGTCGCGCCTTTGACGGGCAGCAGACCATCTTTTGATTGTACTTGCTACAATTGTGGATAAACTGGGCATATAAGGAGAGATTGTCCCCACCCACGCGTATTGGAAATCGTGTAGCAGCAGACTAGAGCAGTAGTGCCCGTGGGAAATGGTAATAATGGTCGAGGGCATCCACAAGGTGGGCGAGGAGGTAATCGGTGAGGTCATAAGGGTAGAGGAAATGTTAACGCAGGCAGAGGTGCAGTGCAGCCAGGCAGGGAAGTAACTCGTCAAGATGATAGGGCTCAATGTTATGCCTTTCTGAGCAAGAATGAGGCGTCTGACGTAGTGATCACGGGTCCTATTCTTGTCTGTGATCAGATGGCTAATGTGTTGTTTGATCTGAGTTCTACTTATTCTTATGTATCCGTGAGATTTGCCTCAGAATTTGATATGAATTGTGATATACTTGATGCCCCCATCTATGCTTCTACCTCAGTTAGAGAGTCTGTCATAGTTACCCATGTCTATCATGCTTGTTATTTATGGGTTATCATACTTGGGCTGATTTGGTAATTTTGGATATGACTGACTTTGACGTAATCTTAGGCATGACTTAGTTGTCCCCCTATTATGTTGTGCTTAATTGTAATACTAAGTATGTGACTCTAGAAATTCCGGGAAGGGAAAAATTAGAGTGGGAAGGGGTGTACAAGCCTAAGCAAGCTAAGATTATATCCTTCATTCGGACTAGGAAACTGGTAGGGCAGGGTTGTTTGTCTTATTTGGCTCATATTCGAGATGTTGAGGTTGAGTCTCCATCTATTGAGTCTATTCCTGTGGTGTTAGAATTTAGCGTTTCCTAATGACTTGCCTGGTATGCCTCCGGATAGGAATATAGATTTCTGCATTAATTTAGAACCTGGTACTCATCCTATTTCCATCCCTCCATATCCCATGGCTCCAGCAGAATTAAGAGAGCTTAAGGTTCAAATCCAAGAGCTTCTTGATAAGGGATTTATTAGTCCTAGTGTTTCCCCATGGGGTGCTCCAGTTTTGTTTGTTAAGAAAAAGGATGGTAGTATGAAAATGTGTATAGATTACCGACAATTGAATAGGGTCACTATTCGAAAGAAGTACTCTTTGCCTTGAATAGACGATCTTTTTGACCAATTGCAAAGTGCATCAGTTTTCTCTAAGATTGATCTAAGGTCTAGCTACCATCAGTTGAAAATTAGGCCTGAGGACGTGCCCAAGACGCCGTTTAGAACTCCATATGGGAACTATGAATTTTTGGTTATGTCTTTTGGCTTGACCAATGCGCCTGCTGCTTTCATGAGTTTGATGAATGGAGTTTTCAAACCATTCCTTGATTCGTTTGTTATAGTCATTATTGATGATATTTTGGTCTATTCAAAAAGTGAAGAAGAGCATGTCGACCATCTTCGTATTGTTCTGGGTGTTCTTGGGAAACAAAGGTTGTATGCCAAATTTTCTAAGTGTGAATTTTGGTTAAATTCGGTCGCATTTTTGGGGCATATAGTTTCAAAAGAAGGGGTAATGGTAGATCCCCAAAAGATTGAAGCGGTTAAGACTTAGGTTCGGCCTAGCTTTGTGACGAAATTTAGGAGTTTTGTGGGTCTCGCTAGCTACTATCATCGATTTGTTAAGAATTTTGCTTCCATTGCCACTCACTTGACAAATTTGACCAAAAAAGAGGTACCTTTTGAATGGACTGAAAAGTGTGATGAGAGCTTTCAAAAGCTAAAGACACTCTTGACTACAACGCCTATTCTAGCATTACCGATAGAGAGTAAGGATTTTATTGTTTATTTTGATGCTTCACATTTTGGTTTGGGTGTTATGTTGATGCAAGATAATAATGTTATAGCTTATGCCTCGCATCAATTGAAGGTGCATGAGAGGAATTATCCAACACATGATTTAGAGTTGGCAGCGGTAGTGTTTGCTCTTAAGATCTGGCGACATTACCTCTATGGTGTCAGGTGTCAAGTGTTTACTAATCATCGTAGTTTGCAGCATGTGTTCACTCAAAAGGATCTAAATTTGAGACAACAAAGGTGGATGGAGTTACTTAAACATTATGATGTCACCATTCAATACCATCCGGGTAAGGCTAATGTAGTGGCAGACGCTTTGAGTCGAAAAGTGGTGAGTATGGGTAGTTTAGCTTGCTTAAGTGTAACCAAGCGACCTTTGGCTAAGGAAATTCAGACCTTAGAGTCTAAGTTCATGCAGTTGGGCATCTCAGAAAGAGGTGGGGTGTTAGCTAATATTGAAGTAAGGGCCAAATTCATGAAAGAGATCAAAGCCAAGCAATTCGCGGGATGAAAATTTGGATGAACTTAAGAAGAAGACTACGATTGGTAAGGCACAATAGACCACTCTTGATGCGAAAGGTGTGCTCAGTTTTAAAGGAAGGATTTGTGTTCCTCGAGTTGATGATTTGATTAGAAATTGTTGACAAAATCTCATGGTTCTTGATATTCAATTCATTCGGGTGTAACCAAGATGTACCACTATTTGAAGCGAATTTATTGGTGGTCGGACATGAAGAAGGATATAGCGTAGTTTGTGGCAAAGTGTCAAAATTCTCAACAAGTGAAGTATGAAAATCAAAGGCCAACATGTTTGCTTCAAAGAATGCCAATTCCGGAATGAAAGTGGGAGAGGATAGCCATGGATATCGTGGTTGGTCTTCCCAAGACTTTGGGGAAGTTTGATTCTATTTGGGTAGTGGTTGATAGATTGACTAAGTCAGCCCATTTTATTTCGGTAAGAATAGATTATAATGCTAAACAATTGGCTAAAGTTTATGTGAAAGATATAGTGAGGTTGCATGGGGCGCCCCTCTCTATCATCTCAGATCGTGGTACCCAATTGACATCCAAGTTTTGAAGGAAATTGCATGACGAATTAGGCACGCAACTCACTTTTAGTACAACCTTCCATCCACAGACAGACGGACAGTCAGAAAGGACTATTCAAGTGTTAGAAGACATGTTGAGGGCATGTGTAATTGATTTTGGAAAGCATTGGGATAAGTTCTTACCTTTGTGTGAAATCTCTTATAATATTAGTTATCACTCTAGCATTGATATGGCATCGTTTGAGGCAGTATATGAGAGGGGATATAGATCACCCATAGAATGGTTCGAGGCTGGAGATGTCAAACCTTTGGGGGTTGATTTAGTGAAGGATGCTCAAGATAAGGGGAGGAGTATTCAAGCTAAACTTTTAGCAGCCCAGAGTAGACAGAAGAAGTATGCATATGATAAGGTAAGAGACATGACATTTCAGACTGGTTAGAAGAACAAGGTATCACCCATGAAAGGGCTGATGAGATTTGATAAGAAGGGCAAGCTTAGTCCTAGATACATTGGTCCATTTGAGATTCTTGACTGTGTAGGATCGATAGCGTCTAGATTAGCTTTACCTCCTAACCTATCGGGAGTCCATCCGGTATTTCATGTGTCCATATTGAAGAGATATCATAGTAATGGGGATTAAATCATAAAGTGGGACTCAATTGTGTTAGACAAGGACCTCCAATATGAGGAGGAACCGGTTGCAATTCTTGATCGTGATGTGCGTAAGTTGAGGACCAAAGAGAATAAGTTCGTGAAGGTTCAATGGAAGCATCGTCCAGTTGAGGGACATGCGAGACAAGTATCCCCAATTGTTCGTCGATTTAGGTACTACTTCGTTCCTTCTCTAGCCTAATTTTTCCTAAGTTTTGTCACTGGGGGACGAGTGATGGGTAAATTGGTATCTATTGTAACGACATATTCCCATCGTTAGAGAAAATCCAACGGGGAAAAATTTTGGGTTGGAAAACTTTTTCCTAGTATTTTGATTTTTCCAACCTAGTCCAGATTTGGACAAAATCAGAGTTTGTGAGGGCTAGAGAAATTTGGTAGCAATTGGGTGATCTAATTATGAATTTAATCACATAAGTAGATAGATAAGTCGTTAAGGAACCCGTACGACTATACAAAATTTAATTCGGGCAAGTAGAACTCCCAGAATTAATCTTAGCATGAACGAGTAGTTTCTGAGTGTCGTTGGGTGAAGGTGTGTTGTGAAATGAAAGTTTGTAATTCCTAAATCGACTCATTGGTTCCATGCAAGCCGCTGCGGGGGTATTTTTGCCGCCAAGGCAGGGTCGTTGTAGCGGGCTGAGAATCGTTGTGGCGGGTTCGACACGACTTAAATCGGAAATAAACCCCAAAACATCTTTATTCTGCACTTTTCGATTTTTAGAGTAAGGAGACGCATCCCAGGTGATTCTTGATAGTTTTCCACCATTCATAAGGCTAATGGTAAGATTTTAACTCCCCAAATCCATTTTTCGATCCGTAGATCCTAATTTAATAGGTAATTATCGACGGGAGAAGGTTTTGATCTAGAATTTATGGTGGGAAAAGCCCTAATTTTGATAGTGGTATCATGGGTATGATCCAGGGTTGATAGAATTGTTAGTAATTCGGGTAATTAGTGATTGTTTATTGACTCCCGTGTTATATTAATTGTTTGTAGACCAAGAACAAGCAGAACGAATCCGGAAAGGGAAGAATCAAGCTTCTTAGGGTTTCAAGCTTGTTTTGAGGTAGGTGATGGTTGTGATTCTATGATAGTGTGATGTATGTTTAATCTTGCTTCATTATGATACATGTATGTATGCAAATTTTGCATTATTGATCACATTAATTGTAAATGAGGATAGATGAATGATGAATGCTTGATTGTATGATTGTGAGAATGTACTTTGTGATTGTGATTGTGGCTTGTTGAATAGATTAGGTGTTGCGTTCCGACACACTAACTTGGATCAGTTACAATGTTCCGACATTAATATTGGATCGGTTTCCACGTTCCGGCATAAACATTGGATCGGGTACCACGTTCTGGTATGCTAACTATTTGGGTTTGGTTTCCATGAGAGGACTAATGACTTGTTGTAACTGTGTATCTTGAGAAATGTGAAACTTTACCTTATTCGTAAATGATGATATTGTATATGTTCTATGATGTATTGATTTATGTATGTTGGACTTAGTGGGATAGTCGTGTGATCTTACCAGTACACTGTGGTTGTGTACTGATACTGCACTTTCTCTTTCTTTGTTGAGTACAGGGTATCTTCAAGAGGCTATTGACACACCTCGCTTTAGAATATTAGTGATCGTTGTTCGAATTCAAGGGTGAGCCATTTCTTTCGATCTGCCATGAGTTCTGTTTCCGTCTATGTCCATATTTCAGACTTAGACTTTTCTAGTTAGTTATTAGTTCGTTAGTTTGGGGGTGTAACCCTTCTTGTTTAGAATTATGGATCTTATTAGAGTTTTGGTACTTTGACTTTCAGGTTCTAGGTGTGACTTCCGCATTTGTTTTAGTTGTTAGACTTTTGTTTGGAGTTTATCGGAACTCCCTAATTCTTTCCTTAGTATTTAACTTGCTTCCGTAACTTAAATTATTTAGTTGTTGGTTTAGTTGCTTGGTTTGGGTTGTAGTAGTGGTTCTCGCACCGGAGGGTTAGTGTGGGTGTCAATCACGACGGTCTGGTCATGACAGTAACTCTTCAATCTACTAAGCAATCAGTTAGCCACGAGTGGGAGGAGGAAGACTGACACACCCTACATTAGTTAAACAATGTAGGTACAAATATGCATTAGTACATGGAATGTGTAAGTATGAAGGATATGCATAATAACATAAAATATGATCATAAGAGGACATAATTGAAAATATGATAGGCATGACCAAGCTATACATGGTAAAATAATTTTTTAAAAATCGTAAATATGAACATGGTCAATGCATCTAATCATAATGAAAGCTTCATAAAACCTTTGAAAGTTCCTTAGTTCATTTTATGGGATATTAGCTTTAACTGACAATAGACCGTGTGACCTATAAGATGGAATCTGATGTAACTCCCACATCGAGACAGTAGAGCCTACTTGCCAATGGTAGAACTTTGTATCATATCATATTATAGTATTGGATCAACCAAGTAGGTCATTTAATAAAATACTATGAGGGCACATAGTTTGGAACTAAAGGTTGCTACTAGAGACTACCCTATTTAAGCCTCCACCTCAACCTCTCTCGGTCCTAAGTTAAATCCCAACGGAATAGTCATTTTCATAAACATAACATCATACTTGGAAAAGCACAATTTAGATACTAATCCAAGCTTGAAATATCATAGAGTATCTCCATAAACTATGTGTGATAAAACCTTTCACCAATCAGGATTTCTGAATGTGAGAAAACCTTTCACAATTTTAGTGATTTCTTATCTGAAAGCAACCTAGATCATAAAATATTATTTTCATAAATCATGAATAACCTTCATGAAAACATCATTTATAGATTCATAGTTTCTTCATCAATCATATCTATAAGAGTTCATAGTAAAAACTAAAGATCAATGCGTGGATTCATATGAAGTCAATTGGAAAACATATAATTGAGTCAAAACAATCATAATAACATAAAAATCAAACAATTTAATCAACACAATTAGAAACGATGAAGAAATGAATGAATACCTAATCAAATTGATGAAATTCAACTTGGAGAATTGAGAAATGTTGGGGTTCAATGGTTGAATGTAACTCATTGATGAAACCATTCTACCTTGTCATTCAAAACTCAAAAGTAATGGGGAAAATGAGGCTTGATTTGGAAAATCTAACTTCTTCTTCCTCTATCTTTAAGAGACAACTTTAGAAGAAAATCTTGGAGGAGATTTGGGGATCTGATCAAGTGATTGAGAATAAAGGCGGTTTTAAGGGTTAAATAAGTTATAGGGGTAGTTATAGGGTCAAAATGATGTAGTTTAGGGGTTGGGTAGGTAGGAAAAGACTCAAAACACCATTAAAAAAACTAACTGATTGGTTCTACATTTGAACCTACAGTACATAGTGGTCAATCGTAAACCCAATTTCAGAAACCCAAAAATTGAATCATTTTCCACGAGTTCTTTCTATGGGTCAACAAATTTTCTACGGTCCATAGACCCTTTCTGTAGTTCTCATATTTTAGTCCAAAATTCTACTAATTCTGGAACATTTCTACAGAACCATCCTACGGCCCGTCAAACTTTCTACGACTCAACCTGGCTACTCGTTGGTCAAACTTCAAAAACTTGAAAAATTCAAAAAATATCATCTCCAAGTCTACGGATCTCTTCCTATGGTTCGTAAAAAGGACTCGTAGAACCTGCTTCAGTGCCAAAAAAATCAGAATTTTCCCTTTTCTTTTGATTTTTCACTTTTTGAGGTGTTACAATATCTCCCCTTTGAAAATATTCATCCTCGAATGGGACTTCATGTTATCCATGGCTGATTTGATGAAAGTTATAATTTCTTTACCTTTTGTGATGGTTAGCTAAAACTCCAAGATCTAAGAGCTAGTGCTCTAATGGGGTTGGGTGTTGATTTAATGTAGTGGTATAGTGCTATGCTCTATTTTTGTGTTGTTCATACATGAATTTGGTCTAATTACCATGGGGTTCACTAATGGGTTAAGGTTGCAAACTTAATTTCTACTTCCGATCTCTGGTTGATGCTCGAAAGAGATTAATTGGAGTGGTTAATTACTTCAATACTAGCAATTTAGGTTTGATGTCTATGACTTGCTTGAAAGACAGGGGGTCAGATCTATTCATCATATTGTTAAAAAAGAAGATAGAGTAAGGTATTGGGTTGTTTTGGATTGGCATACAGATGAGACCGAAAGGAGATTCTATGCATAGATGGTTTGAGATCGAAAGATGATTAGTGCCAATGAAGATGACTTAGCCTATTTATGAATGTTCATCACTATAGAGCAGCACAATTACCCGTATGTGAGATTGACTTCCGATCCCCGCACCCCTAGATTTCTTATAACTTATTGATTTCATTTAATATCTACCATAATTTCGATAATTGATAACCAAAGCTTTCTGTTAAATTGGTGGCTCTATCCACCCAATTGTTTTTACTATTACAAATGAGCTAATTTTAAATTCATATTTCTTGATAAGGAATCCTCTACGATACACCATTTCCTGTAGGATTTGACCCCGACTCTTCGTTGAATTTTTTACTGACAACGATCGCTCACTCTTTTAATTGGTTTTGGAGGGTGATTTGAGCATTACCAGATCTCACTTGTAGGATTATATACAGTATGTTGTTATTGTTATTGTCATTCAATTTATATGTCACCTAGAGAGAAACAATATAATTAGGGTCTCTTGATGAAGTTTAGAATATAATTAGGGTCTCTTGATGAAGTTTGGCTTTAGACCCCAATTTTATTAAGACGGCCTTGTTTAATATGTGCACTTGTGGTTATTTTGTGCTCATTGTAAATAACTGAAACAATGTTGCATACTAAAGATATGTTGATAGGGTGACAATACATTTGTTATTTTGATAATGAGTGGCTCACGTTTGATGCATGCTTATGGATGAGCTATTATGTGTGTGAATCGCGTACCATGTTGGTATGGTGCATGGATACCTAAGATCCCTTGCAGGTCATGACTATATGAACAAAAGGAAAGATCCTTTAACATATATATACATATAAACGATAGAGCGAAGTAGATATGATATTGATGTGTTGTAGAGAATGTACAATGCTGATATCAATGGGGATAAATTTCATGATCGTGTGACTACTTGATTATTTTGAGTTGGCTACTGTTATTATATATGTTCTAGGTATATATGTGTTTGGTGATTCTTAGGTATAGTTATTGTGAGATATCAATATGTTAGAATGATGTGAATTAATAGTGTTATTTGTCTATAATAATTGTACTTATTTTCATTTAGTAATTGTAATATACATGTGAGAATAATTCTAATGACATGGCTAGGGTTTAAGCTACATGTGTGATTTTGAATCCTAATTTTATAAGTAGTGCTAGCCCAAGGGATAATGTGTGAGTGTGAGTGTTTAATGTGTGACATATTGATATTTGTTGTTGTTGTTTTTGATTTTATGATGAGTTGCATGGACTTAATTTAAGGCGGTCTATAATGTCTATTAGTATATTTCGTATACTGATACTATTTTTGTTATACTTTTTCGTTGATGTAGGTATGTTTTTAAGTTGTTTGAAGCACGAGGAAGGAGGATACTCATTATTAGTTTTTTTATTTACATACTCTTTCCTCGAATGAAAATTGTGTCTTTTATTTTCTATCTATATTCTGTATGGACGCTTGGGGGCATAAATTGAAACTTAAGAGAGTATGTGTCCTATTATTTTATTTTTTCATCATATATACTTTTGTTTAAATTCTACTTTTGTAACTTTTTTAGAAGCAACATCATTAGTTACTATTTTATCTTTGATTTGCTTGAATAATTCATTTTCAATTGATAATGTAGATTAGGGGTATACATGGTCGGGTTGGTTCAGGTTTTTCAAATATCAAACCAAACTATTTGTGTTGGATTTTAAAATGTATAAACCAAACCAATAAAAATTGGGTTTTTCAACCTCGGGTTTTTTCGATAAAGTATTCATACAAACATATAATTTATTTGTACTTCAAATATTTCTTTAGTCATATCAAAATACAACTATCTAAGGTGTTTCTTAAGAAAATAACACAAAATGTGATATGATTAATGATACTAAAATATCCAACAAAAAAATAATAATAATGAAATCGCATAAAACAAATATTGCAAATTAACAATTCATAATGAAAATGATCATAATTTAAAAGTACTAAATCATGCTAAAATAAGTTTAATAAGTATTAGTTACATGACTAAATATTAAAGGAAATTAAAATTAGATTGTGTATTTGAATTGTCTAAACCAATATATAACCAAAGAACAAATATTCAATATTATTGTCATTCTTAGTGTTGAATTGATTTTCTTTTTGCATTAGTATTAATTTGATTTTTGATTTAAGCTTTATTATAATTACCAACATCTGTGGACTATGATTTTTATTGAACCATTCAGAATTCTAAGTTTCAAACTTGAAATAATATATTAAAAGATAAAAACTATAAAAAAGTATAAGAAATACTTAAAAATTATATCAAAGTAAATATTTTTATGTATAAAATAAAATTTTAAAATTATATATTTAATGTCGGGTTGATTTGGTCTCAGGTTGGTTTTTTTTAGTTAAAACCAAACCAATCCAAATATAGTCGGGTTTTTTTTTTTCAATACCAAATCAAGTCAAACCAGCCACTAATCGGGTTTCTTTTTCGGTTTGACTCGGTTTGCGATTTGGTTGTGTTTTCGGTTCGATTTTGTACACCCCTAATCTTAAATAAGATTTAATCAACTTTATTTTCAAAAAAACAGTTTTCGTCTGAGGCAACAGTTACAAGAATTGTTAACATTTTCCTATAAGCAATATGTGTATTTGGAACAGAATCAAGTCTTTTTATTTGATTGAGTACTTTCATTAGATTATATTGCTTCAATTATAATTTCAAGGTACTTTATGATTTTGTAATCAATATTTTCTTCATATTGTTTCTTACATAATTCAAGTTCTATATTTATCTCATATACAATTTTCTTAGTAGAAGTCATAACTCATAGTACATATAATTATTTTTTAAAAAATAACATTTATAAGTAATTTTTTTCTAAAAACTGGGGGACCCAAAACGATGGCTTTATTGGCCTAGGGATTAAAACGACCCTGAGAACCTCTTGTACATATCTGACTAGGGGTGTGCATTCGGTTTTTCGATTTGATTTTGCACTATTCGATTTGGATTTTTTGATTTTTGGTTTTGCAAAAGTGTAACCCAATCCGATCCAAATAAATTTGGCTTGGTTTGGTTTCCTCTATTCGGTTCGGTTTTTTTCGGTTTGATTATTCGGTTATGTCAACAATTAATAACATAACCAAAGTAATAATATTGAATCCCTTAAATATACTTTCTAATATAAATCATAAGTAAGTATACCTATTATAGATGTTCAAGCATAAAATATAAACGTAATCATCGTGAAAGACAATAACAAAAAAGGGACAAAAGTGGTTAACTCCAACTTAATTCTAAACCCACAAACACACACACACACACACACATATATAGATATAGAGAGAGATAATTCGGTTTTTTCGATTTTCCAGTTTTTATTTTTTTAAATCCTAAACCAAACCATAAAACCAAACAAAGTAATTTATTAATCCAAAACCAATCTGAAAAACCAAAAAACCAATCCAAATAAAAATTCAGTTTGATTCGGTTTGATTATTCGGTTTATCCTAAATAGTGCACACCCCTATGTCTGACTAGGTCCTTGAAAAGTGTTAAAGACTTCTGCAAATAAGATCGAGTTTTCCTTTATGTTTTGATTTACCTTGCTTATCTCAAATGTATTTTTTCTTGAAAATTTTCTATAAAAAGGTAAATGGGTGATGTGAGTTCGCCTATCGAATCATAATTCAATAATTGTCCACACGATATGATTTTTTATTTTTTATTTTAATTGGAGGTAGGGAAAGGGGGATCAAAATGTAGGGAATCAAACCCTCATCAATAAAGTGAGAGTTTAGGTAGCCAACAAACTGAGCTATTTAGATTCTCCAAAAGAGAACATATCCACACGATACGATAAATTGGATGCTGACAATATATAGTTATAATTTTGAATAGGCATCTATAATTTTAAAAAAATATATAAAGTATTTTTCACTTGAAAACAAAAATTAAATTAAATTAAGCTGCTTTCTTGAACACGTGGTGAAATTTTCAAGAGTTGAAAGGAAAATTAAAATTAATTAAGACACTAGATGCGGACCGGCAAAGCAAGGGCCATCTCAATTTCCTGCCCAGCATATTTATTGGAGTCCGTGATATCTTTTTACTATGTCTAATCCATTCTTTTTTCATTTTGGGGCACCGAAAGAAAACACTTTTTAGCGCTTTTAATTGCTTCATTTTTTCCTAATTACTTCCAAACTTTTAAAATGACACACCTATTAAAAATAATAAAATTGGCATAATAAATTTACTATTTAACCTCTATTAATTATGAAGTGGATGAATTAAAAACTTAAGAATTTCAATAAGTTTTACCTTTTTCAAAATAACTAATTGAGGGTATGATAGGTAAAAAATATAGTGTCCTTTCTTGATATGTCAAAATAGACAAGTAATTAGGGACAACTAAAAAAGGAAATATGAACAAGTAATTAGGAACAGACAGAGTAGAAAATATTTTCTTCGTTAATTTTACTTGTTATTTATTTAGAAAATATTTTCTTCGTTAATTTTACTTGTTATTTATTTCTACAATGGACTTTCATTTTACTTGTCACTTTTCACCTATCAAGAAAAGACACACTCCCTTCGTTTAAAAAAAATGATCTGATTTGACTTGGAACAGAGTTTAAGAAAAGAAAGAAGATTTTTTAATGTCGTAGTTTTAAATTAAAGTTATGTGAAATGTACTAAAATGTCATTTAATCTTGTAGCTTTAAACATGTCAGGTGGAAAATTGAAGTTAAAGTGTTGCCAAAAAAGGAAAGGTGTCATTCTTTTTAAACAAACTAGAAAGGAAACTAGGTCATTCTTTTTTAAACGGATGGAGTAATTCTTTTCCCATGTTTTACCCTTAACATTAAATACTTATTTTTCGAATTATTTTCTAAGACATCGTTTAATAGGAGATTGTTTAGTAAAATATTTATATCATTAATCATTTTCTCAATTGGTGTGCCAAATCAAATTATGACAAGTAAAAGTAAACGAAGGAGAGTAGATTTCAGCAGTAGTAAGAAATAAATGGGATTATTTATTAAACTAATCTTGACATTTCTTATTTTCGATTGAGAAACGGCAGGTCGAGTAATGTATAAAGATAATAGGGAAAAGGGTCTGAAAAATACTTCAATTTTGATCGAAATTGTTGTTACAATATCAAACTTTGGAAATGACCTTTTACCTCATGTATTATTTAATAGTGTATTTTAAAGGTATATATGTGTCTATGTGAACATAATAAATATTGCATAATTTTAAATAGTACGTAATGTGTCCACGTGGACGCATATATACCTTTAAAATACACTATTAAATAGTGCAAGGGGATAAAAGGTCTTCCATAAAGTTTGATATCGTAACAGTAATTTTGGCCAAAGTTAAAGTATTTTTTAGACATTTTTCCCAAGATAATATTTTGTGTACTAATTATGTAAAGTTTCCTAGAATAGTAAGTAAAAATTAGGCCCAATACATAAATATGCTTTTAATTTGACCTTATTTTACGTTTATATCCTTCAATTTTGAGAGTGCACAAGTAGAAATTTAAACAAATAAACAAACATGTCCTATGTGGCGTACTAATGACAATTTACGTCCTACATGATTCCTATATTTGTATATGTCACATAAGATCATGCGTTTAGTTGTTCAACATAATACAAACTTAAGTGTTTACTTATGCACATTCAAAGTTGAAGAACATAAATATGAAATAAGGTCACGTTAATGGGCACATTCATATATTATGCCTAAAAATTAAACTGAATTATTGATCAAGAATGTAAGCTAAACGGTGATTGGCTACTTAAGTCTTTTGGGCACAAGTTTCTTGATCGAATTTATACAAATAATTTTTCAGATCAAACTTATACGATAATTACAATAACAATAATACACTCACTATAATCTCATAGGTGATATTTGAAAAAGCGTAGAATATACATAATACCTCTTTCTTTGCAGGATAACAATATTATTTTCAAAGACCCTCGGCTAAAAAAATAAAAAAATAATTAAATAACAATATAAATAATCGAGGTACATACAAATTAGCTAAAAAGTCACCACTACTAATAAAAAAAAGGATCTCTCTAGGATACATATATATAATTGTATATGGATAAATAAATTTATAATAGTAGTATTATTATAATGTTACTAGAGAAAAGCTTGGTTGTTGTCAAATTTTTTTTTTTAAAAAAACGAAGGATTGGATTAAAATATTTGTTCAAACTTCAATGGCACAGACTACACACATATATTGTTTGGAACTTGGTGCTAATTCCATAAAATATAACTTCAGTTATATTAACCATCTCAGATCTGATCCAAACCATTTCTTCTTGTGTCAAAGTTTCAAAGAAAGAAAAGAATCAAACTTGACAAAAACCATTTCTTCTTATGTCAAAAATCTCATAATTTTTTTAAAAATAAAGTTTCTTCATTCTTGATTTTCAAGAAGAAAAATAAAAGTTCAAACTTTCAAAGTGTTGCAACTGGAAATTCCAACTCAAAGGCCCTATACGACTACTGACTTTACACGAGATTAAATTGAAGTTACCAGGTACGCTTGCCTTGCAAATTTTTCATGCTTCATTATAAATTGATGATAATCTTTTGTTTAATTATAATTAACCTTTTTCATATGGTTTTTGTCTTGCTACAACTTAAAATGTGTTGCTTGAATTCACTAGTCGTGTTCTTGTTTGTTATTAATTCCAACTTTTATGCAAGGTGAAGAGATTGGCTTCACTTGTCCTCGCATTAGCTTTTCTTACTTTTCTACACGCCAAAAATGTTGTGTTTTCTCTTCAATATTTATTCTACAATAATATGTTAGGTTCGAGTCCGCTTGTTTGCATCTTAATTATTCATTAGATTGTATTACCTTTTACAAACACTAAGTAATTAACCACAAATAATACTTGAAAAAGGAGGAAGTTCATTAGTAACTAGTAGATATCTTGTTCTTTCTTTGTGTTTTTTCTCCCTAGCTCCTCATTTTCCCATATTATATCTATAGCATTCATGACTTCAATATGGTACAATTTTAGTACTAAAATTTAACTTGAATTTGTTTTGATGTAGGGCCACATACTATAATAAAATAGGGCTGTTTACCCTGCTCTAACATAAAACATGCACCATAGACAAATGTTTTATGAATAAGAAATTTTGGAGCTACACCAATTAAATGTGTCGTGCAACCCATGAACTTATGTTTCATTAATTTGACTTATAGTGCATCTCTAAGGTCACCTGACCCCACCCTCACTCCCCCATCCCTAATAATTAAAAAGACTATTTCACCTACTAAATGAAATTGTTCGTCTCATAATCTCTAATTAAAAATAAACGATATTTCATCCTTTTAACTTTATGGTGTTAAAAAAAATATTTTACATTGTCACATGCCACGTAGTGTACAAAAGTTAAACCTTGAAAAGAAGAATGACCAAAAGATCCATTCAAAAGAAAAAGAAAATGTTAGACGATTGCTTTATGTGAAATCATTACCTCTAAAAAAAAAGTGTCATAGTTGATCAAGTCTTCTTTTTCTAAGAAAAAGAAAAAATGACTGAGGGAATTACAACATAGAAAATTGAATCTTCAATCAACAAGATAAGAATCATCAATCAACTAGATAAAAATTCAGATAGCAAATCAATTAAGCTATTAAAGTTTTCTTTACCGAGTCAAATAGCATTAAGAAAACTAGAGACAAGCGTTAACCTTGAAATTTGTTTTTATTTTCTTCTTCAGTATTTACAATAATGCAAGTTCACGTGAATGGTACTATGTAAGTTAACACCTTGGAACTTTAATGATCTTGATTTTTGTGGGCAGTCAAATAAATTAATTAAGTACTACTCCTCCCTTTCATAATGAATGATTCTTTGGACATAATATACTTTTTAAATTTAATTTAAAAAGGGTAAGTTGTCAATATCACTCATTTGTTCCTTGTCAAACTTTTCTTAAAATTAGAGGTAGACAAGTAAAAGTTCACTATATTAAGTAATAGTTCAAAATATTTTCCAATTAGTTACCCCTATGGAGTAAAACTTGTTAGGATTAGTACTTATTTATTGTACATAAGGGTAGATTTATTTACTCTTATGCACTTTTCTTTTACGAACCTATAATTATCACTTATTACCCTAATTATAGATTTGACTCACCGATTGTTTGTTTTTCCCTCTATCTAACAATAGTTGTCCATTATACTATTTTGAGATGTTCGACAATACTTGTCCACTTTATTAAATCAATATATAACAATAAATTTAAAATATGTTTATAAAATATCAATAACAATAAATTTAAAAGTACTAATAATAAAATATGTTTATAATATTACAAAAATGAATTCATAATTTAATTTTATGTGTTTATTTTTTAAAAATTCACATTAAATTTATTATATTTTAAGGTTATATTGGTTGACATCTACTTCTTTGTTACAATTTTATTAAATTGTATATAAAAATATTTCATTATGTTAAAAATAGTGAGAGTTCAAATGAACTCAATTTTATAACGGTGGACGTGGATCCCTTGAGTATACAAAACTTAAACTCATAAAAATATTAATGGACTTTAGTATAGCCATGTTACTATATGTTTGAATAGTAATAATAAGAAGATGAAGGATTAAAAAAATCCCAAATCTCGAAAACATCCCATGTGGAATCTCCACATACACTGCATTGGGAGTAGATACTTGTATTCCATTTTAATTTTATGTCTCTGTGAGGGTGTGACTGATCTCAACTCGTGCTCATACACTTTACTTAGTCACCATGTGAAGCTACCCTATTTTTTTTAATTTTTTTTTTAATATAATTAATATAAATATTACTAATAATATGAATAATTATTAATACGTCTTATTCAACACTATTCTTATACCTTATCAAACGACCTGACCACTAAATGATATTCTCTCTATCCCAAATTACTTGTCCAATTTTTCTTTTTTACTTATATCCTTTTTTACTTATCCATTTTCAGAAGTCAAGAAAGGATAAATAATTTTTACCTATTATACCTTCAATTAATTAATTTTGAAAAAGGTAAAATTTTTGAAAATCTTAAATTCTTAATTCATCCACTTCATAATTAATAGGGGTAAAATGGTAAACTCACTATGTCAATCATTATTTTATTAATAGGTGTGTCAATTAAAAAGTTGACAAGTAATTAAAAAATAGGAGTACTTCCTTCGTTTCATTTTACTTTTGCCCCTATAACAAAATAAGTAGATGTTTCATTTTAACAAATCAAGCTAAGGGTGTTTTTAATACTATTTTTAGTATTTAATAACTATGTAAAATTGTAGTATTCAAATTTAAAGTTTCTAAAAATTATAAAAAGATTTATACATTAAAATACACTTTTAATTAAAAAAATTAAAAGAATATGTGAAGAGCTAACTAGGGCCTAGTGATATAGTAACAAAGTTACAAATAGTATAACATTTCTACTGCACATTATATTGGAGTTATACAACTTGATTATCACGCTATGAGCATAAGATTCTTCTGCTAAAATATTGGAAAGTACATAAATTTCTTTGCTCAATGTTAGATCTTATAATTATTATTTTTTAAAATCCTCATGCATGCATGCATGCTTTAATTTATTTTTCAGTCAAATTTAGGTTATGAGTACAAACCGTGAGTTAATTTCGAGTATGATTATTAAACTTATTTCATTGAAAATATAATTAGATAAATAAAATATGTTATTTGTAACCGTTTAAATTTTTAATAAAATTATCACATATTTTGATATGATATTAAAACAAGCAAAGGTTTAATTAGAATCGAATATCACCATCGCTCATCATTAAAAATTTAGACCCACACGAGAGATGATATATTGAAAATATTATTAAATAAAAAAAAATGTGTTCTCTATTTTCAATAGTGAAGTCACCAAAATTTACCCAATACAACAACAAAGAATTCACAATAAAGTAATTGAATTTTTCTAGCTATACAATAGTAATAAAAATTACTCAATTTTACCCACTGTTAGTGAAATGCTCTTTCCTGCAGTCATATACTCTCTAGGTTCATTTTTTCTTCCTTCATTTCATTTTACCTAATTTTATACCAAAAATAGATATATAATTTTACTGGTTCATTTTAGCAAGTTAAGAAAATTTATTACTTTATCCACGTATAGCCTTTAGTGTTGAATAATTATATAAAGTAGCAGCAATTAAATTTAGAGTTTTTTTAATCAAATTTAGAGTTAAACATCGTTAATAAGAATAATTTACTAAAATACTCCTCTGACTAAAAATATTCTAAAGAATGTATTAGGATAAATGAGTCGAGTAATATGAACAGAGGAAGTATAATTTAGCATATGAGATTTTTCTTTTTTATTTTACTCTTAACATTAATTACTCGTTCCCCAAATAATTAATTTCTTAAGTCCATCGAAACTATACATCATTAACATAGCTAGCTACTATGATACTACTAGTAAAATATGTACTCCCTTTGTCCAACAATAGTTGTTAAGTAGTGACTTGACACACACCTTAATAAGTGTAATATTACTATATTAGTAGCCTTTGAATATATTAAATTTAATGATTTGACAAATATATTAGATATTGAATAGTATTTAATAGCAAATTAAAGGTAAAATAGAATTAAAAAGATAAATTGTCTCTTGATTTTCGAAACTGAATATGTATTATTAGACAAATATTTTTAATATATTAAACAAGTAAACATAGACGGAGGGAGTATTTCATTTATATGTTTATATAAAGACAAGCATATATTTGGTGTTTTTTGTCCTTGTATATTTATGGAAGGAGATTGTATGGTTTATAGAAAAACATATCACGTGGTCATATATATATATATATATATATGTTGTTAAGAATTTAAAAGTGAAAAGAAAAAGGAGTAAATTTGATAGAGACAGCGGAAAAGTATTGGGTCCAGCCAAGACATGAAATGTAGAATTTATGACATTAATTCCCAATTCGAGAAGAAAATATTACACCAACTTGGATTCTGTATGAGGGCTCTCTCTCTAAAGTCACATCTCTTACATTCCCTTTTAAGCTCTCTTTCATTCTTCAACCTACAAACTTGTATCCCCCACCAACACTACTCATTATAACAACACCTGGCCCCCTCCTTTTTTTCCTCATTCAGTGTTCGATATTAATATTGAAGTTCGATTAAATTTAGATTTACAGAAAAAAGTCTCACATTAAAAGGTAAAGTTCTCCCTGAAAAAGACGATTTTGTACCTAGTAGAAAGATTCAAACCTAAGACCTTTGATTAAGATGAAGGAATATTTCTAAATTCCACCATAATTCTCGTTGATACCTGACCCTCTCTCAAAGTTGATGACTTTTTACACAAATTTATTGCGTGTTTAGTTATATTTTATTATGAAATTTGAAAAAGAAATAATTTTTGTTTTTAAAATGAAATTGTATATGGAGTGGAGTGGAGGAGAGATGATTGTTAAAAGTGGTAGGATATGTAATAATGTAAGGAATACTTGATCACGCTTTTTGCCATATGTATCGTCTCTGATTCTCAGGGAGGTTAAAGTCTTGTTTTACCCTCTTCTTTCTTTTCTGGGTAAATATTTCTACCCTATTACCTACCAAATACATGGTCTTCTCTACTCACTTGGAAATACAAGAACAATTGCATAAACAAAAAAAAAAAAACAAAAACCTCCACATTTTATCTTGTTACTGCTAGGAGAGTACGTACTTCTGATGAAAAATAATATACTCTCTCAAGTTATGTGACAGTTTTCGTTTTCTGAGAGTCAAACAACTTAAGTTTGACTCAAAATTTGCGCATGAAATCTTCAATTTTTAAAAATGAAATATATGTATTTGTAAACTATATAAAAAGTATTTAAGTCTCAATAATTGATAATTCATAATATTTAAATGATTTATGGAAAATTTATGGTCAAAGATATAAATTTGTTTGAATTTTAAAATCTGAAAAATGTCACATAAAATGAGACGGAGGGAGTAATTAGTCAAAGACGCGCGCTGCCAATGTACTAGCACACACAAGCTCATCATCCACACTCGTCCATTGCAATTGCTGTAAGTTTCCATGCATGACCCACTTTCGATACTTGTAAATTAATTCATTTTTTTGTTTCAAATACTTTAAAGATTATATGTTAGGAAGCATGATAAGAGTTACAAAAAATTACTTTTAAAATTTAAATAAATTGAGACATAGGAAAGAATAATTTAGAATCAAAGTAATATTTTAGCTTATTTAATGAGCATATAATAAGCTAAATATACCCTTATTTTGAAACAGAAGGAGTATTTATTGTTTTCTCAATTCAGTTTTACTTATACACAATTTCAATTTTTTTCATGTTTTACCCAAATCATTAGATATAGTGTAGTAAAATAATCATATCAATTGTTATTTTTCTAATGGGTGGGCCGAGTCCAGATATAACAAGTAAAAATAAATTGTGTAAAATTTTACTCCTAAAGTCGTACTTGTTTCTGTTGCATGTATATTTATATCTGCCTCTGTATTTACTTGTAGTACGACATATATGCAGTGCAGATGTTCTACAATATGTAGAGAAAAAATATTAAAACAAAACACAGAATAATAATGCATTTGATACCTTTTTGTAGGAGTAGTTTATGAGCAAATAATCAACATATATAGAGCTGAGTGACATGGATGGTCATGGATACTCACCTCCAACAATTGAACGTAACAAAAAGGGGAAGAACCACCGTCACGCAGTGGCGGATGATGATACGATCAAGTGTAGTGGTAAGTCATGCAGATCATGTAGTGGTGGTTTAATCGCAGATTGCGTAGCAGTCTGTTGCTGCCCGTGTGCTGTAGTAAACATTTTAGCATTGGCATTTCTAAAGATCCCCTGGATGGTGGGAAGGAAATGCTTGAGAATGGTGAAAAAGAAAAAGTTGGAGGACAAGAAGAGGAAACATGACAAGAGTATTACTATTACTGATAGTATTGTACAAGAAGGAATTCATGTGGAACAAGAGTTAAAAGACAGTTTTAGTACAACAATTGATGTAGACCAAATTTGGTTAGACTTGTATCAAGTTGGTAGTATGGGTTTTGGCAGAGTTTCATTCACAGGAACTAATTAGGTTCAAATATTATTTTCGCAGCGCGTTGCGAAAATCCCAATTCTTGAAATTGTTCTGGATTTGAGTATTTCCTATCAAACACAACTCCATTTCCTCACGAACCCCGAGAAATTCCATTAATGCATGGTGAAAGAGTATTTATCACTCCTTCACACTCTTCAATGGTACTAGTTTAATCATATTAGTGAGATTAGTTAATATGTATCTCTTTCAGTGCCATTTTCATCACTTTATATTTCTTCTTTCTGAATTGTACAGTTAATTTGGTGATGTTTTCTTGGAATAAACATGGTTCATTTCGAAGGAAAATGAAGAGGATTTTACTAGTTTAGTATGTCCAGTACTTCATGTCATAAATATTTGTTTCTTCTATGTGAATGTATAGTTAAGAGTAATGCTTTGGTATAATAATATTGGTCATTTTGTTTCGTTGTCTAATAAAAATAAAGAACCATTAAGTGATGTATAGAATTCCATGTTTAGAATTCAAAACCCTAGCTTGTATTAATTATCAGTACTCATGATTTATACTTGCTAGGAAGATCAGTCAGAAAATCATGCTTCAGAACTCGAATGCCATATCTTTCAATATACTTATGTTGCATTTTCAGATAGCATGTCAGTATCTTGAGCTACTCAGTATTTCAGTTGCATTTTAGCTATATACATATTCAGTTGGGAGTAGACTTAGCACCGAGTTGAACTAGGGTTCAGCGTACCCTCACAGTCCTAGAACTACGTGTCAATGTAGGTTCAGAAGTCCCCTCTGTTGGGCATCAGTTTTAGTGATCACATTGCAGTCATGCCTCTATACCCCTGTCAAGGTATATTGGGTCCTCTAGATGGGGCGTATACATCATACTCCACGTTTAGCTCATGTGGTTTATGTAGGTTAATAGTAGCTCCCACAGTCATACTATTATTGCATTGACCATGTTATCACCATTTACTTAAGTATTCAGTTCAACATATTATCTTCATGATTAGTACTTAGTCATTGCATCTAGCTCAATTTTAAGTTATACTCTAGTACAACCTATTGCCATGCTCAGTCTATATTGTCCGTATTATATTGTTCTATTTTTATCATTCAGCTTGGTGTCTAATCCTGCATGCTCAATACATTCAAAGTACTGACGCATACTTTGTGCTACATCATAAAATGATGTAGGTTCAGGCGCTCATCATCCAGACCGCACTCAGTACGATTTCCAGCCCATACTCAACAACTTCAGTTGTGAGTCCTCATAGTTCGAGGGAGTTTCTTTATGTTTGGTTGAATTAGCTTATTTTTAGTTAGCTGGGGACTTGTCCCAACAATTCATCAGTAATATGGGCTTTCAGACATAGAGTCAGTGTTATGTGTTTTGGGGTTGTTTCCTCCAGATATTCAGATATATTTTCATTTGGAGTCCTTTAGTTTTGACTTATTTATTAGTTATGCTTCTGCTGATCTTAGTTATATATTTGGTATGCTTGTGATAGGACAAACCCAGAGTTAGCTTGGGGTCACTTGTGATCCTGGTCTCGTGTTACGTCTAGGGGTAGCCTTGGGGTG